>NW_027645455.1:0-255000 GCF_951640355.1 Cnephaeus nilssonii | reverse complement strand
CTGTTTTACAGTTAAATACTACTTTTCAGTGCATTCTGGTGGTTTGAAACACTGGTTTCATGTGAACTAACTCTATTTCAAGGATTTCTGCAGTGTACAACATCCTTTCTAGACTAGAGACTTACATTTTGATGTCTTTTACACTTGTTCTCTCTCTATTCTGTGATATTCATTAGTATTTGCTCTGAATGACTACTGATTTCTAGCTGTTTCCTATAATGGGCCTTCTTTTCTACTTGTGGGACTTCACCACATGTAGAAACAACTTTATACACTCTTCTCTGAACTTGAGAAGCTACATACACTTGTCTTTCAACTGTTTTACAGTTGAATACTACTTTTCAGTGACTTCTAGTGGGTTGAAACACTGGTTCTTGTGAAGTAACTCTATTTCAAGGATTTCTGTAGTGTATAACATCATTTCTAGACTAGAAACTTAGATTTTTATGTCTTTTACACTTGTTCTCACAAAATTCTATGATATTCATTACTATTTCCTCTGAATTACTACTGATTTCTAGCTGTTTCTTATAATGGGCCTTTGCTCTACTTGTGGAACTTCACCACATGTAGAAACAACTTTATACACTCTTCTGTGGACTTGCGAAGCTATATAAATTTGTCTTTCAACTGTTTTACAGTTAAATACTTCTTTTCAGTGCATTCTGGTGGTTTGAAACACTGGTTTCATGTGAACTAACTCTATTTCAAGGATTTCTGCAGTGTACAACATCCTTTCTTGACTAGAGACTTACATTTTGATGTCTTTTACACTTGTTCTCTCTCTATTCTGTGATATTCATTAGTATTTGCTCTGAATGACTACTGATTTCTAGCTGTTTCCTATAATGGGCCTTCTTTTCTACTTGTGGGACTTCACCACATGTAGAAACAACTTTATACACTCTTCTCTGAACTTGAGAAGCTACATACACTTGTCTTTCAACTGTTTTACAGTTGAATACTACTTTTCAGTGAATTCTAGTGGGTTGAAACACTGTTTTCTTGTGAAGTAACTCTATTTCAAGGATTTCTGTAGTGTATAACATCCTTTCTAGACTAGAAACTTAGATTTTTATGTCTTTTACACTTGTTCTCACACAATTCTATGATATTCATTACTATTTCCTCTGAATTACTACTGATTTCTAGCTGTTTCTTATAATGGGCCTTGTGCTCTACTTGGGGAACTTCACCACATGTAGAAACAACTTTATACAGTCTTCTGTGGACTTGCGAAGCTATATAAACTTGTCTTTCAACTGTTTTACAGTTAAATACTACTTTTCAGTGCATTCTGGTGGTTTGAAACACTGGTTTCATGTGAACTAACTCTATTTCAAGGATTTCTGCAGTGTACAACATCCTTTCTAGACTAGAGACTTACATTTTGATGTCTTTTACACTTGTTCTCTCTCTATTCTGTGATATTCATTAGTATTTGCTCTGAATGACTACTGATTTCTAGCTGTTTCCTATAATGGGCCTTCTTTTCTACTTGTGGGACTTCACCACATGTAGAAACAACTTTATACACTCTTCTCTGAACTTGAGAAGCTACATACACTTGTCTTTCAACTGTTTTACAGTTGAATACTACTTTTCAGTGACTTCTAGTGGGTTGAAACACTGTTTTCTTGTGAAGTAACTCTATTTCAAGGATTTCTGTAGTGTACAACATCCTTTCTAGACTAGAAACTTAGATTTTTATCTTTTACACTTGTTCTCACACAATTCTATGATATTCATTACTATTTCCTCTGAATTACTACTGATTTCTAGTTGTTTCTTATAATGGGCCTTCTGCTCTACTTGTGGAACTTCACCACATGTAGAAACAACTTTATACAGTCTTCTGTTGACTTGCGAAGCTATATAAACTTGTCTTTCAACTGTTTTACAGTTAAATACTACTTTTCAGTGCATTCTGGTGGTTTGAAACACTGGTTTCATGTGAACTAACTCTATTTCAAGGATTTCTGCAGTGTACAACATCCTTTCTAGACTAGAGACTTACATTTTGATGTCTTTTACACTTGTTCTCTCTCTATTCTGTGATATTCATTAGTATTTGCTCTGAATGACTACTGATTTCTAGCTGTTTCCTATAATGGGCCTTCTTTTCTACTTGTGGGACTTCACCACATGTAGAAACAACTTTATACACTCTTCTCTGAACTTGAGAAGCTACATACACTTGTCTTTGAACTGTTTTACAGTTGAATACTACTTTTCAGTGAATTCTAGTGGGTTGAAACACTGTTTTCTAGTGAAGTAACTCTATTTCAAGGATTTCTGTAGTGTATAACATCCTTTCTAGACTAGAAACTTAGATTTTTATGTCTTTTACACTTGTTCTCACAAAATTCTATGATATTCATTAGTATTTCCTCTGAATTACTACTGATTTCTAGCTGTTTCTTATAATGGGCCTTCTGCTCTACTTGGGGAACTTCACCACATGTAGAAACAACTTTATACAGTCTTCTGTTGACTTGCGAAGCTATATAAACTTGTCTTTCAACTGTTTTACAGTTAAATACTACTTTTCAGTGCATTCTGGTGGTTTGAAACACTGGTTTCATGTGAACTAACTCTATTTCAAGGATTTCTGCAGTGTACAACATCCTTTCTAGACTAGAGAATTACATTTTGATGTCTTTTACACTTGTTCTCTCTCTATTCTGTGATATTCATTAGTATTTGCTCTGAATGACTACTGATTTCTAGCTGTTTCCTATAATGGGCCATTTTTTCTACTTGTGGGACTTCACCACATGTAGAAACAACTTTATACACTCTTCTCTGAACTTGAGAAGCTACATACACTTGTCTTTCAACTGTTTTACAGTTGAATACTACTTTTCAGTGACTTCTAGTGGGTTGAAACACTGTTTTCTTCTGAAGTAACTCTATTTCAAGGATTTCTGTAGTGTACAACATCCTTTCTAGACTAGAAACTTAGATTTTTATCTTTTACACTTGTTCTCACACAATTCTATGATATTCATTACTATTTCCTCTGAATTACTACTGATTTCTAGTTGTTTGTTATAATGGGCCTTCTGCTCTACTTGTGGAACTTCACCACATGTAGAAACAACTTTATACAGTCTTCTGTTGACTTGCGAAGCTATATAAACTTGTCTTTCAACTGTTTTACAGTTAAATCCTTCTTTTCAGTGCATTCTGGTGGTTTGAAACACTGGTTTCATGTGAACTAACTCTATTTCAAGGATTTCTGCAGTGTACAACATCCTTTCTAGACTAGAGACTTACATTTTGATGTCTTTTACACTTGTTCTCTCTCTATTCTGTGATATTCATTAGTATTTGCTCTGAATGACTACTGATTTCTAGCTGTTTCCTATAATGGGCCTTCTTTTCTACTTGTGGGACTTCACCACATGTAGAAACAACTTTATACACTCTTCTCTGAACTTGAGAAGCTACATACACTTGTCTTTCAACTGTTTTACAGTTGAATACTACTTTTCAGTGAATTCTAGTGGGTTGAAACACTGTTTTCTTGTGAAGTAACTCTATTTCAAGGATTTCTGTAGTGTATAACATCCTTTCTAGACTAGAAACTTAGATTTTTATGTCTTTTACACTTGTTCTCACAAAATTCTATGATATTCATTACTATTTCCTCTGAATTACTACTGATTTCTAGCTGTTTCTTATAATGGGCCTTCTGCTCTACTTGGGGAACTTCACCACATGTAGAAACAACTTTATACACTCTTCTGTGGACTTGCGAAGCTATATAAATTTGTCTTTCAACTTTTTTACAGTTAAATACTTCTTTTCAGTGCATTCTGGTGGTTTGAAACACTGGTTTCATGTGAACTAACTCTATTTCAAGGATTTCTGCAGTGTACAACATACTTTCTAGACTAGAGACTTACATTTTGATGTCTTTTACACTTGTTCTCTCTCTATTCTGTGATATTCATTAGTATTTGCTCTGAATGACTACTGATTTCTAGCTGTTTCCTATAATGGGCCTTCTTTTCTACTTGTGGGACTTCACCACATGTAGAAACAACTTTATACACTCTTCTCTGAACTTGAGAAGCTACATACACTTGTCTTTCAACTGTTTTACAGTTGAATACTACTTTTCAGTGAATTCTAGTGGGTTGAAACACTGTTTTCTTGTGAAGTAACTCTATTTCAAGGATTTCTGTAGTGTACAACATCCTTTCTAGACTAGAAACTTAGATTTTTATCTTTTACACTTGTTCTCACACAATTCTATGATATTCATTAGTATTTCCTCTGAATTACTACTGATTTCTAGTTGTTTCTTATAATGAGCCTTCTGCTCTACTTGTGGAACTTCACCACATGTAGAAACAACTTTATACAGTCTTCTGTTGACTTGCGAAGCTATATAAACTTGTCTTTCAACTGTTTTACAGTTAAATACTACTTTTCAGTGCATTCTGGTGGTTTGAAACACTGGTTTCATGTGAACTAACTCTATTTCAAGGATTTCTGCAGTGTACAACATCCTTTCTAGACTAGAGACTTACATTTTGATGTCTTTTACACTTGTTCTCTCTCTATTCTGTGATATTCATTAGTATTTGCTCTGAATGACTACTGATTTCTAGCTGTTTCCTATAATGGGCCTTCTTTTCTACTTGTGGGACTTCACCACATGTAGAAACAACTTTATACACTCTTCTCTGAACTTGAGAAGCTACATACACTTGTCTTTCAACTGTTTTACAGTTGAATACTACTTTTCAGTGACTTCTAGTGGGTTGAAACACTGTTTTCTTGTGAAGTAACTCTATTTCAAGGATTTCTGTAGTGTACAACATCCTTTCTAGACTAGAAACTTAGATTTTTATCTTTTACACTTGTTCTCACACAATTCTATGATATTCATTAGTATTTCCTCTGAATTACTACTGATTTCTAGCTGTTTCTTATAATGGGCCTTCTGCTCTACTTGGGGAACTTCACCACATGTAGAAACAACTTTATACAGTCTTTTGTGGACTTGCGAAGCTATATAAACTTGTGTTTCAACTGTTTTACAGTTAAATACTACTTTTCAGTGCATTCTGGTGGTTTGAAACACTGGTTTCATGTGAACTAACTTTATTTCAAGGATTTCTGCAGTGTACAACATCCTTTCTAGACTAGAAACTTAGATTTTTATCTTTTACACTTGTTCTCACACAATTCTATGATATTCATTAGTATTTCCTCTGAATTACTACTGATTTCTAGTTGTTTCTTATAATGAGCCTTCTGCTCTACTTGTGGAACTTCACCACATGTAGAAACAACTTTATACAGTCTTCTGTTGACTTGCGAAGCTATATAAACTTGTCTTTCAACTGTTTTACAGTTAAATACTACTTTTCAGTGCATTCTGCTGGTTTGAAACACTGGTTTCATGTGAACTAACTCTATTTCAAGGATTTCTGCAGTGTACAACATCCTTTCTAGACTAGAGACTTACATTTTGATGTCTTTTACACTTGTTCTCTCTCTATTCTGTGATATTCATTAGTATTTGCTCTGAATGACTACTGATTTCTAGCTGTTTCCTATAAAGGGCCTTCTTTTCTACTTGTGGGACTTCACCACATGTAGAAACAACTTTATACACTCTTCTCTGAACTTGAGAAGCTACATACACTTGTCTTTCAACTGTTTTACAGTTGAATACTACTTTTCAGTGACTTCTAGTGGGTTGAAACACTGTTTTCTTGTGAAGTAACTCTATTTCAAGGATTTCTGTAGTGTACAACATCCTTTCTAGACTAGAAACTTAGATTTTTATCTTTTACACTTGTTCTCACACAATTCTATGATATTCATTACTATTTCCTCTGAATTACTACTGATTTCTAGTTGTTTCTTATAATGGGCCTTCTGCTCTACTTGTGGAACTTCACCACATGTAGAAACAACTTTATACAGTCTTCTGTTGACTTGCGAAGCTATATAAACTTGTCTTTCAACTGTTTTACAGTTAAATACTACTTTTCAGTGCATTCTGGTGGTTTGAAACACTGGTTTCATGTGAACTAACTCTATTTCAAGGATTTCTGCAGTGTACAACATCCTTTCTAGACTAGAGACTTACATTTTGATGTCTTTTACACTTGTTCTCTCTCTATTCTGTGATATTCATTAGTATTTGCTCTGAATGACTACTGATTTCTAGCTGTTTCCTATAATGGGCCTTCTTTTCTACTTGTGGGACTTCACCACATGTAGAAACAACTTTATACACTCTTCTCTGAACTTGAGAAGCTACATACACTTGTCTTTCAACTGTTTTACAGTTGAATACTACTTTTCAGTGACTTCTAGTGGGTTGAAACACTGTTTTCTTGTGAAGTAACTCTATTTCAAGGATTTCTGTAGTGTACAACATCCTTTCTAGACTAGAAACTTAGATTTTTATCTTTTACACTTGTTCTCACACAATTCTATGATATTCATTAGTATTTCCTCTGAATTACTACTGATTTCTAGCTGTTTCTTATAATGGGCCTTCTGCTCTACTTGGGGAACTTCACCACATGTAGAAACAACTTTATACAGTCTTCTGTGGACTTGCGAAGCTATATAAACTTGTGTTTCAACTGTTTTACAGTTAAATACTACTTTTCAGTGCATTCTGGTGGTTTGAAACACTGGTTTCATGTGAACTAACTTTATTTCAAGGATTTCTGCAGTGTACAACATCCTTTCTAGACTAGAGACTTACATTTTGATGTCTTTTACACTTGTTCTCTCTCTATTCTGTGATATTCATTAGTATTTGCTCTGAATGACTACTGATTTCTAGCTGTTTCCTATAATGGGCCTTCTTTTCTACTTGTGGGACTTCACCACATGTAGAAACAACTTTATACACTCTTCTCTGAACTTGAGAAGCTACATACACTTGTCTTTCAACTGTTTTACAGTTGAATACTACTTTTCAGTGAATTCTAGTGGGTTGAAACACTGTTTTCTTGTGAAGTAACTCTATTTCAAGGATTTCTGTAGTGTATAACATCCTTTCTAGACTAGAAACTTAGATTTTTATGTCTTTTACACTTGTTCTCACACAATTCTATGATATTCATTACTATTTCCTCTGAATTACTACTGATTTCTAGCTGTTTCTTATAATGGGCCTTGTGCTCTACTTGGGGAACTTCACCACATGTAGAAACAACTTTATACAGTCTTCTGTGGACTTGCGAAGCTATATAAACTTGTCTTTCAACTGTTTTACAGTTAAATACTACTTTTCAGTGCATTCTGGTGGTTTGAAACACTGGTTTCATGTGAACTAACTCTATTTCAAGGATTTCTGCAGTGTACAACATCCTTTCTAGACTAGAGACTTACATTTTGATGTCTTTTACACTTGTTCTCTCTCTATTCTGTGATATTCATTAGTATTTGCTCTGAATGACTACTGATTTCTAGCTGTTTCCTATAATGGGCCTTCTTTTCTACTTGTGGGACTTCACCACATGTAGAAACAACTTTATACACTCTTCTCTGAACTTGAGAAGCTACATACACTTGTCTTTCAACTGTTTTACAGTTGAATACTACTTTTCAGTGACTTCTAGTGGGTTGAAACACTGTTTTCTTGTGAAGTAACGCTATTTCAAGGATTTCTGTAGTGTACAACATCCTTTCTAGACTAGAAACTTAGATTTTTATCTTTTACACTTGTTCTCACACAATTCTATGATATTCATTACTATTTCCTCTGAATTACTACTGATTTCTAGTTGTTTCTTATAATGGGCCTTCTGCTCTACTTGTGGAACTTCACCACATGTAGAAACAACTTTATACAGTCTTCTGTTGACTTGCGAAGCTATATAAACTTGTCTTTCAACTGTTTTACAGTTAAATCCTTCTTTTCAGTGCATTCTGGTGGTTTGAAACACTGGTTTCATGTGAACTAACTCTATTTCAAGGATTTCTGCAGTGTACAACATCCTTTCTAGACTAGAGACTTACATTTTGATGTCTTTTACACTTGTTCTCTCTCTATTCTGTGATATTCATTAGTATTTGCTCTGAATGAGTACTGATTTCTAGCTGTTTCCTATAATGGGCCTTCTTTTCTACTTGTGGGACTTCACCACATGTAGAAACAACTTTATACACTCTTCTCTGAACTTGAGAAGCTACATACACTTGTCTTTCAACTGTTTTACAGTTGAATACTACTTTTCAGTGAATTCTAGTGGGTTGAAACACTGTTTTCTTGTGAAGTAACTCTATTTCAAGGATTTCTGTAGTGTATAACATCCTTTCTAGACTAGAAACTTAGATTTTTATGTCTTTTACACTTGTTCTCACAAAATTCTATGATATTCATTACTATTTCCTCTGAATTACTACTGATTTCTAGCTGTTTCTTATAATGGGCCTTCTGCTCTACTTGGGGAACTTCACCACATGTAGAAACAACTTTATACACTCTTCTGTGGACTTGCGAAGCTATATAAATTTGTCTTTCAACTTTTTTACAGTTAAATACTTCTTTTCAGTGCATTCTGGTGGTTTGAAACACTGGTTTCATGTGAACTAACTCTATTTCAAGGATTTCTGCAGTGTACAACATCCTTTCTAGACTAGAGACTTACATTTTGATGTCTTTTACACTTGTTCTCTCTCTATTCTGTGATATTCATTAGTATTTGCTCTGAATGACTACTGATTTCTAGCTGTTTCCTATAATGGGCCTTCTTTTCTACTTGTGGGACTTCACCACATGTAGAAACAACTTTATACACTCTTCTCTGAACTTGAGAAGCTACATACACTTGTCTTTCAACTGTTTTACAGTTGAATACTACTTTTCAGTGACTTCTAGTGGGTTGAAACACTGTTTTCTTGTGAAGTAACTCTATTTCAAGGATTTCTGTAGTGTACAACATCCTTTCTAGACTAGAAACTTAGATTTTTATCTTTTACACTTGTTCTCACACAATTCTATGATATTCATTAGTATTTCCTCTGAATTACTACTGATTTCTAGTTGTTTCTTATAATGAGCCTTCTGCTCTACTTGTGGAACTTCACCACATGTAGAAAAAACTTTATACAGTCTTCTGTTGACTTGCGAAGCTATATAAACTTGTCTTTCAACTGTTTTACAGTTAAATACTACTTTTCAGTGCATTCTGGTGGTTTGAAACACTGGTTTCATGTGAACTAACTCTATTTCAAGGATTTCTGCAGTGTACAACATCCTTTCTAGACTAGAGACTTACATTTTGATGTCTTTTACACTTGTTCTCTCTCTATTCTGTGATATTCATTAGTATTTGCTCTGAATGACTACTGATTTCTAGCTGTTTCCTATAATGGGCCTTCTTTTCTACTTGTGGGACTTCACCACATGTAGAAACAACTTTATACACTCTTCTCTGAACTTGAGAAGCTACATACACTTGTCTTTCAACTGTTTTACAGTTGAATACTACTTTTCAGTGAATTCTAGTGGGTTGAAACACTGTTTTCTTGTGAAGTAACTCTATTTCAAGGATTTCTGTAGTGTATAACATCCTTTCTAGACTAGAAACTTAGATTTTTATGTCTTTTACACTTGTTCTCACACAATTCTATGATATTCATTACTATTTCCTCTGAATTACTACTGATTTCTAGCTGTTTCTTATAATGGGCCTTGTGCTCTACTTGGGGAACTTCACCACATGTAGAAACAACTTTATACAGTCTTCTGTGGACTTGCGAAGCTATATAAACTTGTCTTTCAACTGTTTTACAGTTAAATACTACTTTTCAGTGCATTCTGGTGGTTTGAAACACTGGTTTCATGTGAACTAACTCTATTTCAAGGATTTCTGCAGTGTACAACATCCTTTCTAGACTAGAGACTTACATTTTGATGTCTTTTACACTTGTTCTCCCTCTATTCTGTGATATTCATTAGTATTTGCTCTGAATGACTACTGATTTCTAGCTGTTTCCTATAATGGGCCTTCTTTTCTACTTGTGGGACTTCACCACATGTAGAAACAACTTTATACACTCTTCTCTGAACTTGAGAAGCTACATACACTTGTCTTTCAACTGTTTTACAGTTGAATACTACTTTTCAGTGACTTCTAGTGGGTTGAAACACTGTTTTCTTGTGAAGTAACGCTATTTCAAGGATTTCTGTAGTGTACAACATCCTTTCTAGACTAGAAACTTAGATTTTTATCTTTTACACTTGTTCTCACACAATTCTATGATATTCATTACTATTTCCTCTGAATTACTACTGATTTCTAGTTGTTTCTTATAATGGGCCTTCTGCTCTACTTGTGGAACTTCACCACATGTAGAAACAACTTTATACAGTCTTCTGTTGACTTGCGAAGCTATATAAACTTGTCTTTCAACTGTTTTACAGTTAAATACTACTTTTCAGTGCATTCTGGTGGTTTGAAACACTGGTTTCATGTGAACTAACTCTATTTCAAGGATTTCTGCAGTGTACAACATCCTTTCTAGACTAGAGACTTACATTTTGATGTCTTTTACACTTGTTCTCTCTCTATTCTGTGATATTCATTAGTATTTGCTCTGAATGACTACTGATTTCTAGCTGTTTCCTATAATGGGCCTTCTTTTCTACTTGTGGGACTTCACCACATGTAGAAACAACTTTATACACTCTTCTCTGAACTTGAGAAGCTACATACACTTGTCTTTCAACTGTTTTACAGTTGAATACTACTTTTCAGTGAATTCTAGTGGGTTGAAACACTGTTTTCTTGTGAAGTAACTCTATTTCAAGGATTTCTGTAGTGTATAACATCCTTTCTAGACTAGAAACTTAGATTTTTATGTCTTTTACACTTGTTCTCACAAAATTCTATGATATTCATTACTATTTCCTCTGAATTACTACTGATTTCTAGCTGTTTCTTATAATGGGCCTTCTGCTCTACTTGGGGAACTTCACCACATGTAGAAACAACTTTATACACTCTTCTGTGGACTTGCGAAGCTATATAAATTTGTCTTTCAACTTTTTTACAGTTAAATACTTCTTTTCAGTGCATTCTGGTGGTTTGAAACACTGGTTTCATGTGAACTAACTCTATTTCAAGGATTTCTGCAGTGTACAACATACTTTCTAGACTAGAGACTTACATTTTGATGTCTTTTACACTTGTTCTCTCTCTATTCTGTGATATTCATTAGTATTTGCTCTGAATGACTACTGATTTCTAGCTGTTTCCTATAATGGGCCTTCTTTTCTACTTGTGGGACTTCACCACATGTAGAAACAACTTTATACACTCTTCTCTGAACTTGAGAAGCTACATACACTTGTCTTTCAACTGTTTTACAGTTGAATACTACTTTTCAGTGAATTCTAGTGGGTTGAAACACTGTTTTCTTGTGAAGTAACTCTATTTCAAGGATTTCTGTAGTGTATAACATCCTTTCTAGACTAGAAACTTAGATTTTTATGTCTTTTACACTTGTTCTCACACAATTCTATGATATTCATTAGTATTTCCTCTGAATTACTACTGATTTCTAGTTGTTTCTTATAATGAGCCTTCTGCTCTACTTGTGGAACTTCACCACATGTAGAAACAACTTTATACAGTCTTCTGTTGACTTGCGAAGCTATATAAACTTGTCTTTCAACTGTTTTACAGTTAAATACTACTTTTCAGTGCATTCTGGTGGTTTGAAACACTGGTTTCATGTGAACTAACTCTATTTCAAGGATTTCTGCAGTGTACAACATCCTTTCTAGACTAGAGACTTACATTTTGATGTCTTTTACACTTGTTCTCTCTCTATTCTGTGATATTCATTAGTATTTGCTCTGAATGACTACTGATTTCTAGCTGTTTCCTATAAAGGGCCTTCTTTTCTACTTGTGGGACTTCACCACATGTAGAAACAACTTTATACACTCTTCTCTGAACTTGAGAAGCTACATACACTTGTCTTTCAACTGTTTTACAGTTGAATACTACTTTTCAGTGACTTCTAGTGGGTTGAAACACTGTTTTCTTGTGAAGTAACTCTATTTCAAGGATTTCTGTAGTGTACAACATCCTTTCTAGACTAGAAACTTAGATTTTTATCTTTTACACTTGTTCTCACACAATTCTATGATATTCATTACTATTTCCTCTGAATTACTACTGATTTCTAGCTGTTTCTTATAATGGGCCCTCTGCTCTACTTGGGGAACTTCACCACATGTAGAAACAACTTTATACACTCTTCTGTGGACTTGCGAAGCTATATAAATTTGTCTTTCAACTTTTTTACAGTTAAATACTTCTTTTCAGTGCATTCTGGTGGTTTGAAACACTGGTTTCATGTGAACTAACTCTATTTCAAGGATTTCTGCAGTGTACAACATCCTTTCTAGACTAGAGACTTACATTTTGATGTCTTTTACACTTGTTCTCTCTCTATTCTGTGATATTCATTAGTATTTGCTCTGAATGACTACTGATTTCTAGCTGTTTCCTATAATGGGCCTTCTTTTCTACTTGTGGGACTTCACCACATGTAGAAACAACTTTATACACTCTTCTCTGAACTTGAGAAGCTACATACACTTGTCTTTCAACTGTTTTACAGTTGAATACTACTTTTCAGTGACTTCTAGTGGGTTGAAACACTGTTTTCTTGTGAAGTAACTCTATTTCAAGGATTTCTGTAGTGTACAACATCCTTTCTAGACTAGAAACTTAGATTTTTATCTTTTACACTTGTTCTCACACAATTCTATGATATTCATTAGTATTTCCTCTGAATTACTACTGATTTCTAGTTGTTTCTTATAATGAGCCTTCTGCTCTACTTGTGGAACTTCACCACATGTAGAAACAACTTTATACAGTCTTCTGTTGACTTGCGAAGCTATATAAACTTGTCTTTCAACTGTTTTACAGTTAAATACTACTTTTCAGTGCATTCTGGTGGTTTGAAACACTGGTTTCATGTGAACTAACTCTATTTCAAGGATTTCTGCAGTGTACAACATCCTTTCTAGACTAGAGACTTACATTTTGATGTCTTTTACACTTGTTCTCTCTCTATTCTGTGATATTCATTAGTATTTGCTCTGAATGACTACTGATTTCTAGCTGTTTCCTATAAAGGGCCTTCTTTTCTACTTGTGGGACTTCACCACATGTAGAAACAACTTTATACACTCTTCTCTGAACTTGAGAAGCTACATACACTTGTCTTTCAACTGTTTTACAGTTGAATACTACTTTTCAGTGACTTCTAGTGGGTTGAAACACTGTTTTCTTGTGAAGTAACTCTATTTCAAGGATTTCTGTAGTGTACAACATACTTTCTAGACTAGAAACTTAGATTTTTATCTTTTACACTTGTTCTCACACAATTCTATGATATTCATTAGTATTTCCTCTGAATTACTACTGATTTCTAGCTGTTTCTTATAATGGGCCTTCTGCTCTACTTGGGGAACTTCACCACATGTAGAAACAACTTTATACAGTCTTCTGTGGACTTGCGAAGCTATATAAACTTGTGTTTCAACTGTTTTACAGTTAAATACTACTTTTCAGTGCATTCTGGTGGTTTGAAACACTGGTTTCATGTGAACTAACTTTATTTCAAGGATTTCTGCAGTGTACAACATCCTTTCTAGACTAGAGACTTACATTTTGATGTCTTTTACACTTGTTCTCTCTCTATTCTGTGATATTCATAAGTATTTGCTCTGAATGACTACTGATTTCTAGCTGTTTCCTATAATGGGCCTTCTTTTCTACTTGTGGGACTTCACCACATGTAGAAACAACTTTATACACTCTTCTCTGAACTTGAGAAGCTACATACACTTGTCTTTCAACTGTTTTACAGTTGAATACTACTTTTCAGTGAATTCTAGTGGGTTGAAACACTGTTTTCTTGTGAAGTAACTCTATTTCAAGGATTTCTGTAGTGTATAACATCCTTTCTAGACTAGAAACTTAGATTTTTATGTCTTTTACACTTGTTCTCACACAATTCTATGATATTCATTACTATTTCCTCTGAATTACTACTGATTTCTAGCTGTTTCTTATAATGGGCCTTGTGCTCTACTTGGGGAACTTCACCACATGTAGAAACAACTTTATACAGTCTTCTGTGGACTTGCGAAGCTATATAAACTTGTCTTTCAACTGTTTTACAGTTAAATACTACTTTTCAGTGCATTCTGGTGGTTTGAAACACTGGTTTCATGTGAACTAACTCTATTTCAAGGATTTCTGCAGTGTACAACATCCTTTCTAGACTAGAGACTTACATTTTGATGTCTTTTACACTTGTTCTCCCTCTATTCTGTGATATTCATTAGTATTTGCTCTGAATGACTACTGATTTCTAGCTGTTTCCTATAATGGGCCTTCTTTTCTACTTGTGGGACTTCACCACATGTAGAAACAACTTTATACACTCTTCTCTGAACTTGAGAAGCTACATACACTTGTCTTTCAACTGTTTTACAGTTGAATACTACTTTTCAGTGACTTCTAGTGGGTTGAAACACTGTTTTCTTGTGAAGTAACGCTATTTCAAGGATTTCTGTAGTGTACAACATCCTTTCTAGACTAGAAACTTAGATTTTTATCTTTTACACTTGTTCTCACACAATTCTATGATATTCATTACTATTTCCTCTGAATTACTACTGATTTCTAGTTGTTTCTTATAATGGGCCTTCTGCTCTACTTGTGGAACTTCACCACATGTAGAAACAACTTTATACAGTCTTCTGTTGACTTGCGAAGCTATATAAACTTGTCTTTCAACTGTTTTACAGTTAAATACTACTTTTCAGTGCATTCTGGTGGTTTGAAACACTGGTTTCATGTGAACTAACTCTATTTCAAGGATTTCTGCAGTGTACAACATCCTTTCTAGACTAGAGACTTACATTTTGATGTCTTTTACACTTGTTCTCTCTCTATTCTGTGATATTCATTAGTATTTGCTCTGAATGACTACTGATTTCTAGCTGTTTCCTATAATGGGCCTTCTTTTCTACTTGTGGGACTTCACCACATGTAGAAACAACTTTATACACTCTTCTCTGAACTTGAGAAGCTACATACACTTGTCTTTCAACTGTTTTACAGTTGAATACTACTTTTCAGTGACTTCTAGTGGGTTGAAACACTGGTTCTTGTGAAGTAACTCTATTTCAAGGATTTCTGTAGTGTATAACATCCTTTCTAGACTAGAAACTTAGATTTTTATGTCTTTTACACTTGTTCTCACACAATTCTATGATATTCATTAGTATTTCCTCTGAATTACTACTGATTTCTAGCTGTTTCTTATAATGGGCCTTCTGCTCTACTTGGGGAACTTCACCACATGTAGAAACAACTTTATACAGTCTTCTGTGGACTTGCGAAGCTATATAAACTTGTGTTTCAACTGTTTTACAGTTAAATACTACTTTTCAGTGCATTCTGGTGGTTTGAAACACTGGTTTCATGTGAACTAACTTTATTTCAAGGATTTCTGCAGTGTACAACATCCTTTCTAGACTAGAGACTTACATTTTGATGTCTTTTACACTTGTTCTCTCTCTATTCTGTGATATTCATTAGTATTTGCTCTGAATGACTACTGATTTCTAGCTGTTTCCTATAATGGGCCTTCTTTTCTACTTGTGGGACTTCACCACATGTAGAAACAACTTTATACACTCTTCTCTGAACTTGAGAAGCTACATACACTTGTCTTTCAACTGTTTTACAGTTGAATACTACTTTTCAGTGAATTCTAGTGGGTTGAAACACTGTTTTCTTGTGAAGTAACTCTATTTCAAGGATTTCTGTAGTGTATAACATCCTTTCTAGACTAGAAACTTAGATTTTTATGTCTTTTACACTTGTTCTCACACAATTCTATGATATTCATTACTATTTCCTCTGAATTACTACTGATTTCTAGCTGTTTCTTATAATGGGCCTTGTGCTCTACTTGGGGAACTTCACCACATGTAGAAACAACTTTATACAGTCTTCTGTGGACTTGCGAAGCTATATAAACTTGTCTTTCAACTGTTTTACAGTTAAATACTACTTTTCAGTGCATTCTGGTGGTTTGAAACACTGGTTTCATGTGAACTAACTCTATTTCAAGGATTTCTGCAGTGTACAACATCCTTTCTAGACTAGAGACTTACATTTTGATGTCTTTTACACTTGTTCTCTCTCTATTCTGTGATATTCATTAGTATTTGCTCTGAATGACTACTGATTTCTAGCTGTTTCCTATAATGGGCCTTCTTTTCTACTTGTGGGACTTCACCACATGTAGAAACAACTTTATACACTCTTCTCTGAACTTGAGAAGCTACATACACTTGTCTTTCAACTGTTTTACAGTTGAATACTACTTTTCAGTGACTTCTAGTGGGTTGAAACACTGTTTTCTTGTGAAGTAACGCTATTTCAAGGATTTCTGTAGTGTACAACATCCTTTCTAGACTAGAAACTTAGATTTTTATCTTTTACACTTGTTCTCACACAATTCTATGATATTCATTACTATTTCCTCTGAATTACTACTGATTTCTAGTTGTTTCTTATAATGGGCCTTCTGCTCTACTTGTGGAACTTCACCACATGTAGAAACAACTTTATACAGTCTTCTGTTGACTTGCGAAGCTATATAAACTTGTCTTTCAACTGTTTTACAGTTAAATACTACTTTTCAGTGCATTCTGGTGGTTTGAAACACTGGTTTCATGTGAACTAACTCTATTTCAAGGATTTCTGCAGTGTACAACATCCTTTCTAGACTAGAGACTTACATTTTGATGTCTTTTACACTTGTTCTCTCTCTATTCTGTGATATTCATTAGTATTTGCTCTGAATGACTACTGATTTCTAGCTGTTTCCTATAATGGGCCTTCTTTTCTACTTGTGGGACTTCACCACATGTAGAAACAACTTTATACACTCTTCTCTGAACTTGAGAAGCTACATACACTTGTCTTTCAACTGTTTTACAGTTGAATACTACTTTTCAGTGACTTCTAGTGGGTTGAAACACTGGTTCTTGTGAAGTAACTCTATTTCAAGGATTTCTGTATTGTATAACATCCTTTCTAGACTAGAAACTTAGATTTTTATGTCTTTTACACTTGTTCTCACACAATTCTATGATATTCATTACTATTTCCTCTGAATTACTACTGATTTCTAGCTGTTTCTTATAATGGGCCTTCTGCTCTACTTGGGGAACTTCACCACATATAGAAACAACTTTATACACTCTTCTGTGGACTTGCGAAGCTATATAAATTTGTCTTTCAACTGTTTTACAGTTAAATACTTCTTTTCAGTGCATTCTGGTGGTTTGAAACATTGGTTTCATGTGAACTAACTCTATTTCAAGGATTTCTGCAGTGTACAACATCCTTTCTAGACTAGAGACTTACATTTTGATGTCTTTTACACTTGTTCTCTCTCTATTCTGTGATATTCATTAGTATTTGCTCTGAATGACTACTGATATCTAGCTGTTTCCTATAATGGGCCTTCTTTTCTACTTGTGGGACTTCACCACATGTAGAAACAACTTTATATACTCTTCTCTGAACTTGAGAAGCTACATACACTTGTCTTTCAACTGTTTTACAGTTGAATACTACTTTTCAGTGAATTCTAGTGGGTTGAAACACTGTTTTCTTGTGAAGTAACTCTATTTCAAGGATTTCAGTAGTGTATAACATCCTTTCTAGACTAGAAACTTAGATTTTTATGTCTTTTACACTTGTTCTCACAAAATTCTATGATATTCATTACTATTTCCTCTGAATTACTACTGATTTCTAGCTGTTTCTTATAATGGGCCTTCTGCTCTACTTGGGGAACTTCACCACATGTAGAAACAACTTTATACACTTCTGTGGACTTGCAAAGCTATATAAATTTGTCTTTCAACTGTTTTACAGTTAAATACTTCTTTTCAGTGCATTCTGGTGGTTTGAAACACTGGTTTCATGTGAACTAACTCTATTTCAAGGATTTCTGCAGTGTACAACATCCTTTCTTGACTAGAGACTTACATTTTGATGTCTTTTACACTTGTTCTCTCTCTATTCTGTGATATTCATTAGTATTTGCTCTGAATGACTACTGATTTCTAGCTGTTTCCTATAATGGGCCTTCTTTTCTACTTGTGGGACTTCACCACATGTAGAAACAACTTTATACACTCTTCTCTGAACTTGAGAAGCTACATACACTTGTCTTTCAACTGTTTTACAGTTGAATACTACTTTTCAGTGAATTCTAGTGGGTTGAAACACTGTTTTCTTGTGAAGTAACTCTATTTCAAGGATTTCTGTAGTGTATAACATCCTTTCTAGACTAGAAACTTAGATTTTTATGTCTTTTACACTTGTTCTCACAAAATTCTATGATATTCATTACTATTTCCTCTGAATTACTACTGATTTCTAGCTGTTTCTTATAATGGGCCTTTGCTCTACTTGGGGAACTTCACCACATGTAGAAACAACTTTATACACTCTTCTGTGGACTTGCGAAGCTATATAAATTTGTCTTTCAACTGTTTTACAGTTAAATACTTCTTTTCAGTGCATTCTGGTGGTTTGAAACACTGGTTTCATGTGAACTAACTCTATTTCAAGGATTTCTGCAGTGTACAACATCCTTTCTTGACTAGAGACTTACATTTTGATGTCTTTTACACTTGTTCTCTCTCTATTCTGTGATATTCATTAGTATTTGCTCTGAATGACTACTGATTTCTAGCTGTTTCCTATAATGGGCCTTCTTTTCTACTTGTGGGACTTCACCACATGTAGAAACAACTTTATACACTCTTCTCTGAACTTGAGAAGCTACATACACTTGTCTTTCAACTGTTTTACAGTTGAATACTACTTTTCAGTGAATTCTAGTGGGTTGAAACACTGTTTTCTTGTGAAGTAACTCTATTTCAAGGATTTCTGTAGTGTATAACATCCTTTCTAGACTAGAAACTTAGATTTTTATCTTTTACACTTGTTCTCACACAATTCTATGATATTCATTACTATTTCCTCTGAATTACTACTGATTTCTAGTTGTTTCTTATAATGGGCCTTCTGCTCTACTTGTGGAACTTCACCACATGTAGAAACAACTTTATACAGTCTTCTGTTGACTTGCGAAGCTATATCAACTTGTCTTTCAACTGTTTTACAGTTAAATACTACTTTTCAGTGCATTCTGGTGGTTTGAAACACTGGTTTCATGTGAACTAACTCTATTTCAAGGATTTCTGCAGTGTACAACATCCTTTCTAGACTAGAGACTTACATTTTGATGTCTTTTACACTTGTTCTCTCTCTATTCTGTGATATTCATTAGTATTTGCTCTGAATGACTACTGATTTCTAGCTGTTTCCTATAATGGGCCTTCTTTTCTACTTGTGGGACTTCACCACATGTAGAAACAACTTTATACACTCTTCTCTGAACTTGAGAAGCTACATACACTTGTCTTTCAACTGTTTTACAGTTGAATACTACTTTTCAGTGACTTCTAGTGGGTTGAAACACTGGTTCTTGTGAAGTAACTCTATTTCAAGGATTTCTGTAGTGTATAACATCCTTTCTAGACTAGAAACTTAGATTTTTATGTCTTTTACACTTGTTCTCACACAACTCTATGATATTCATTACTATTTCCTCTGAATTACTACTGATTTCTAGCTGTTTCTTATAATGGGCCTTCTGCTCTACTTGGGGAACTTCACCACATATAGAAACAACTTTATACACTCTTCTGTGGACTTGCGAAGCTATATAAATTTGTCTTTCAACTGTTTTACAGTTAAATACTTCTTTTCAGTGCATTCTGGTGGTTTGAAACATTGGTTTCATGTGAACTAACTCTATTTCAAGGATTTCTGCAGTGTACAACATCCTTTCTAGACTAGAGACTTACATTTTGATGTCTTTTACACTTGTTCTCTCTCTATTCTGTGATATTCATTACTATTTCCTCTGAATTACTACTGATTTCTAGCTGTTTCTTATAATGGGCCTTTTGCTCTACTTGGGGAACTTCACCACATGTAGAAACAACTTTATACACTCTTCTGTGGACTTGCAAAGCTATATAAATTTGTCTTTCAACTGTTTTACAGTTAAATACTTCTTTTCAGTGCATTCTGGTGGTTTGAAACACTGGTTTCATGTGAACTAACTCTATTTCAAGGATTTCTGCAGTGTACAACATCCTTTCTAGACTAGACACTTTCATTTTGATGTGTTTTACACTTGTTCTCTCACTATTCTGTGATATTCATTAGTATTTGCTCTGAATTACTAATGCTTTCTTGCAGTGTCCTATAATGGGCCTTCTGGTATACTTGCGGGACTTCACCACATGTAGAAACAACTTTATACACTCTTCTCTGAACTTGAGAAGCTACATACACTTGTCTTTCAACTGTTTTACAGTTGAATACTACTTTTCAGTGAATTCTAGTGGGTTGAAACACTGTTTTCTTGTGAAGTAACTCTATTTCAAGGATTTCTGTAGTGTATAACATCCTTTCTAGACTAGAAACTTAGATTTTTATGTCTTTTACACTTGTTCTCACAAAATTGTATGATATTCATTACTATTTCCTCTGAATTACTACTGATTTCTAGCTGTTTCTTATAATGGGCCTTGTGCTCTACTTGGGGAACTTCACCACATGTAGAAAAAACTTTATACAGTCTTCTGTGGACTTGCGAAGCTATATAAACTTGTCTTTCAACTGTTTTACAGTTAAATACTACTTTTCAGTGCATTCTGGTGGTTTGAAACACTGGTTTCATGTGAACTAACTCTATTTCAAGGATTTCTGCAGTGTACAACATCCTTTCTAGACTAGAGACTTACATTTTGATGTCTTTTACACTTGTTCTCTCTCTATTCTGTGATATTCATTAGTATTTGCTCTGAATGACTACTGATTTCTAGCTGTTTCCTATAATGGGCCTTCTTTTCTACTTGTGGGACTTCACCACATGTAGAAACAACTTTATACACTCTTCTCTGAACTTGAGAAGCTACATACACTTGTCTTTCAACTGTTTTACAGTTGAATACTACTTTTCAGTGAATTCTAGTGGGTTGAAACACTGTTTTCTTGTGAAGTAACTCTATTTCAAGGATTTCTGTAGTGTATAACATCCTTTCTAGACTAGAAACTTAGATTTTTATGTCTTTTACACTTGTTCTCACACAATTCTATGATATTCATTACTATTTCCTCTGAATTACTACTGATTTCTAGCTGTTTCTTATAATGGGCCTTGTGCTCTACTTGGGGAACTTCACCACATGTAGAAACAACTTTATACAGTCTTCTGTGGACTTGCGAAGCTATATAAACTTGTCTTTCAACTGTTTTACAGTTAAATACTACTTTTCAGTGCATTCTGGTGGTTTGAAACACTGGTTTCATGTGAACTAACTCTATTTCAAGGATTTCTGCAGTGTACAACATCCTTTCTAGACTAGAGACTTACATTTTGATGTCTTTTACACTTGTTCTCTCTCTATTCTGTGATATTCATTAGTATTTGCTCTGAATGACTACTGATTTCTAGCTGTTTCCTATAATGGGCCTTCTTTTCTACTTGTGGGACTTCACCACATGTAGAAACAACTTTATACACTCTTCTCTGAACTTGAGAAGCTACATACACTTGTCTTTCAACTGTTTTACAGTTGAATACTACTTTTCAGTGACTTCTAGTGGGTTGAAACACTGTTTTCTTGTGAAGTAACTCTATTTCAAGGATTTCTGTAGTGTACAACATCCTTTCTAGACTAGAAACTTAGATTTTTATCTTTTACACTTGTTCTCACACAATTCTATGATATTCATTAGTATTTCCTCTGAATTACTACTGATTTCTAGTTGTTTCTTATAATGGGCCTTCTGCTCTACTTGTGGAACTTCACCACATGTAGAAACAACTTTATACAGTCTTCTGTTGACTTGCGAAGCTATATAAACTTGTCTTTCAACTGTTTTACAGTTAAATACTACTTTTCAGTGCATTCTGGTGGTTTGAAACACTGGTTTCATGTGAACTAACTCTATTTCAAGGATTTCTGCAGTGTACAACATCCTTTCTAGACTAGAGACTTACATTTTGATGTCTTTTACACTTGTTCTCTCTCTATTCTGTGATATTCATTAGTATTTGCTCTGAATGACTACTGATTTCTAGCTGTTTCCTATAATGGGCCTTCTTTTCTACTTGTGGGACTTCACCACATGTAGAAACAACTTTATACACTCTTCTCTGAACTTGAGAAGCTACATACACTTGTCTTTCAACTGTTTTACAGTTGAATACTACTTTTCAGTGAATTCTAGTGGGTTGAAACACTGGTTCTTGTGAAGTAACTCTATTTCAAGGATTTCTGTAGTGTATAACATCCTTTCTAGACTAGAAACTTAGATTTTTATTTCTTTTTCACTTGTTCTCACACAATTCTATGATATTCATTACTATTTCCTCTGAATTACTACTGATTTCTAGCTGTTTCTTATAATGGGCCTTCTGCTCTACTTGGGGAACTTCACCACATGTAGAAACAACTTTATACAGTCTTCTGTGGACTTGCGAAGCTATATAAACATGTGTTTCAACTGTTTTACAGTTAAATACTACTTTTCAGTGCATTCTGGTGGTTTGAAACACTGGTTTCATGTGAACTAACTTTATTTCAAGGATTTCTGCAGTGTACAACATCCTTTCTAGACTAGACACTTTCATTTTGATGTGTTTTACACTTGTTCTCTCACTATTCTGTGATATTCATTAGTATTTGCTCTGAATTACTAATGCTTTCTTGCAGTGTCCTATAATGGGCCTTCTGGTATACTTGCGGGACTTCACCACATGTAGAAACAACTTTATACACTCTTCTCTGAACTTGAGAAGCTACATACACTTGTCTTTCAACTGTTTTACAGTTGAATACTACTTTTCAGTGAATTCTAGTGGGTTGAAACACTGTTTTCTTGTGAAGTAACTCTATTTCAAGGATTTCTGTAGTGTATAACATCCTTTCTAGACTAGAAACTTAGATTTTTATGTCTTTTACACTTGTTCTCACACAATTCTATGATATTCATTACTATTTCCTCTGAATTACTACTGATTTCTAGCTGTTTCTTATAATGGGCCTTGTGCTCTACTTGGGGAACTTCACCACATGTAGAAACAACTTTATACAGTCTTCTGTGGACTTGCGAAGCTATATAAACTTGTCTTTCAACTGTTTTACAGTTAAATACTACTTTTCAGTGCATTCTGGTGGTTTGAAACACTGGTTTCATGTGAACTAACTCTATTTCAAGGATTTCTGCAGTGTACAACATCCTTTCTAGACTAGAGACTTACATTTTGATGTCTTTTACACTTGTTCTCTCTCTATTCTGTGATATTCATTAGTATTTGCTCTGAATGACTACTGATTTCTAGCTGTTTCCTATAATGGGCCTTCTTTTCTACTTGTGGGACTTCACCACATGTAGAAACAACTTTATACACTCTTCTCTGAACTTGAGAAGCTACATACACTTGTCTTTCAACTGTTTTACAGTTGAATACTACTTTTCAGTGACTTCTAGTGGGTTGAAACACTGTTTTCTTGTGAAGTAACTCTATTTCAAGGATTTCTGTAGTGTACAACATCCTTTCTAGACTAGAAACTTAGATTTTTATCTTTTACACTTGTTCTCACACAATTCTATGATATTCATTACTATTTCCTCTGAAATACTACTGATTTCTAGTTGTTTCTTATAATGGGCCTTCTGCTCTACTTGTGGAACTTCACCACATGTAGAAACAACTTTATACAGTCTTCTGTGGACTTGCGAAGCTATATAAACTTGTCTTTCAACTGTTTTACAGTTAAATACTACTTTTCAGTGCATTCTGGTGGTTTGAAACACTGGTTTCATGTGAACTAACTCTATTTCAAGGATTTCTGCAGTGTACAACATCCTTTCTAGACTAGAGACTTACATTTTGATGTCTTTTACACTTGTTCTCTCTCTATTCTGTGATATTCATTAGTATTTGCTCTGAATGACTACTGATTTCTAGCTGTTTCCTATAATGGGCCTTCTTTTCTACTTGTGGGACTTCACCACATGTAGAAACAACTTTATACACTCTTCTCTGAACTTGAGAAGCTACATACACTTGTCTTTCAACTGTTTTACAGTTGAATACTACTTTTCAGTGAATTCTAGTGGGTTGAAACACTGTTTTCTTGTGAAGTAACTCTATTTCAAGGATTTCTGTAGTGTATAACATCCTTTCTAGACTAGAAACTTAGATTTTTATGTCTTTTACACTTGTTCTCACAAAATTCTATGATATTCATTACTATTTCCTCTGAATTACTACTGATTTCTAGCTGTTTCTTATAATGGGCCTTCTGCTCTACTTGGGGAACTTCACCACATGTAGAAACAACTTTATACACTCTTCTGTGGACTTGCGAAGCTATATAAATTTGTCTTTCAACTGTTTTACAGTTAAATACTTCTTTTCAGTGCATTCTGGTGGTTTGAAACACTGGTTTCATGTGAACTAACTCTATTTCAAGGATTTCTGCAGTGTACAACATCCTTTCTAGACTAGAGACTTACATTTTGATGTCTTTTACACTTGTTCTCTCTCTATTCTGTGATATTCATTAGTATTTGCTCTGAATGACTACTGATTTCTAGCTGTTTCCTATAATGGGCCTTCTTTTCTACTTGTGGGACTTCACCACATGTAGAAACAACTTTATACACTCTTCTCTGAACTTGAGAAGCTACATACACTTGTCTTTCAACTGTTTTACAGTTGAATACTACTTTTCAGTGACTTCTAGTGGGTTGAAACACTGTTTTCTTGTGAAGTAACTCTATTTCAAGGATTTCTGTAGTGTACAACATCCTTTCTAGACTAGAAACTTAGATTTTTATCTTTTACACTTGTTCTCACACAATTCTATGATATTCATTACTATTTCCTCTGAATTACTACTGATTTCTAGTTGTTTCTTATAATGGGCCTTCTGCTCTACTTGTGGAACTTCACCACATGTAGAAACAACTTTATACAGTCTTCTGTTGACTTGCGAAGCTATATAAACTTGTCTTTCAACTGTTTTACAGTTAAATACTACTTTTCAGTGCATTCTGGTGGTTTGAAACACTGGTTTCATGTGAACTAACTCTATTTCAAGGATTTCTGCAGTGTACAACATCCTTTCTAGACTAGAGACTTACATTTTGATGTCTTTTACACTTGTTCTCTCTCTATTCTGTGATATTCATTAGTATTTGCTCTGAATGACTACTGATTTCTAGCTGTTTCCTATAATGGGCCTTCTTTTCTACTTGTGGGACTTCACCACATGTAGAAACAACTTTATACACTCTTCTCTGAACTTGAGAAGCTACATACACTTGTCTTTCAACTGTTTTACAGTTGAATACTACTTTTCAGTGAATTCTAGTGGGTTGAAACACTGTTTTCTTGTGAAGTAACTCTATTTCAAGGATTTCTGTAGTGTATAACATCCTTTCTAGACTAGAAACTTAGATTTTTATGTCTTTTACACTTGTTCTCACAAAATTCTATGATATTCATTACTATTTCCTCTGAATTACTACTGATTTCTAGCTGTTTCTTATAATGGGCCTTCTGCTCTACTTGGGGAACTTCACCACATGTAGAAACAACTTTATACAGTCTTCTGTTGACTTGCGAAGCTATATAAACTTGTCTTTCAACTGTTTTACAGTTAAATACTACTTTTCAGTGCATTCTGGTGGTTTGAAACACTGGTTTCATGTGAACTAACTCTATTTCAAGGATTTCTGCAGTGTACAACATCCTTTCTAGACTAGAGACTTACATTTTGATGTCTTTTACACTTGTTCTCTCTCTATTCTGTGATATTCATTAGTATTTGCTCTGAATGACTACTGATTTCTAGCTGTTTCCTATAATGGGCCTTCTTTTCTACTTGTGGGACTTCACCACATGTAGAAACAACTTTATACACTCTTCTCTGAACTTGAGAAGCTACATACACTTGTCTTTCAACTGTTTTACAGTTGAATACTACTTTTCAGTGACTTCTAGTGGGTTGAAACACTGTTTTCTTGTGAAGTAACTCTATTTCAAGGATTTCTGTAGTGTACAACATCCTTTCTAGACTAGAAACTTAGATTTTTATCTTTTACACTTGTTCTCACACAATTCTATGATATTCATTACTATTTCCTCTGAATTACTACTGATTTCTAGTTGTTTCTTATAATGGGCCTTCTGCTCTACTTGTGGAACTTCACCACATGTAGAGACAACTTTATACAGTCTTCTGTTGACTTGCGAAGCTATATAAACTTGTCTTTCAACTGTTTTACAGTTAAATACTACTTTTCAGTGCATTCTGGTGGTTTGAAACACTGGTTTCATGTGAACTAACTCTATTTCAAGGATTTCTGCAGTGTACAACATCCTTTCTAGACTAGAGACTTACATTTTGATGTCTTTTACACTTGTTCTCTCTCTATTCTGTGATATTCATTAGTATTTGCTCTGAATGACTACTGATTTCTAGCTGTTTCCTATAATGGGCCTTCTTTTCTACTTGTGGGACTTCACCACATGTAGAAACAACTTTATACACTCTTCTCTGAACTTGAGAAGCTACATACACTTGTCTTTCAACTGTTTTACAGTTGAATACTACTTTTCAGTGAATTCTAGTGGGTTGAAACACTGTTTTCTTGTGAAGTAACTCTATTTCAAGGATTTCTGTAGTGTATAACATCCTTTCTAGACTAGAAACTTAGATTTTTATGGCTTTTACACTTGTTCTCACAAAATTCTATGATATTCATTACTATTTCCTCTGAATTACTACTGATTTCTAGCTGTTTCTTATAATGGGCCTTCTGCTCTACTTGGGGAACTTCACCACATGTAGAAACAACTTTATACACTCTTCTGTGGACTTGCGAAGCTATATAAATTTGTCTTTCAACTGTTTTACAGTTAAATACTTCTTTTCAGTGCATTCTGGTGGTTTGAAACACTGGTTTCATGTGAACTAACTCTATTTCAAGGATTTCTGCAGTGTACAACATCCTTTCTAGACTAGAGACTTACATTTTGATGTCTTTTACACTTGTTCTCTCTCTATTCTGTGATATTCATTAGTATTTGCTCTGAATGACTACTGATTTCTAGCTGTTTCCTATAATGGGCCTTCTTTTCTACTTGTGGGACTTCACCACATGTAGAAACAACTTTATACACTCTTCTCTGAACTTGAGAAGCTACATACACTTGTCTTTCAACTGTTTTACAGTTGAATACTACTTTTCAGTGACTTCTAGTGGGTTGAAACACTGTTTTCTTGTGAAGTAACTCTATTTCAAGGATTTCTGTAGTGTACAACATCCTTTCTAGACTAGAAACTTAGATTTTTATCTTTTACACTTGTTCTCACACAATTCTATGATATTCATTAGTATTTCCTCTGAATTACTACTGATTTCTAGTTGTTTCTTATAATGGGCCTTCTGCTCTACTTGTGGAACTTCACCACATGTAGAAACAACTTTATACAGTCTTCTGTTGACTTGCGAAGCTATATAAACTTGTCTTTCAACTGTTTTACAGTTAAATACTACTTTTCAGTGCATTCTGGTGGTTTGAAACACTGGTTTCATGTGAACTAACTCTATTTCAAGGATTTCTGCAGTGTACAACATCCTTTCTAGACTAGAGACTTACATTTTGATGTCTTTTACACTTGTTCTCTCTCTATTCTGTGATATTCATTAGTATTTGCTCTGAATGACTACTGATTTCTAGCTGTTTCCTATAATGGGCCTTCTTTTCTACTTGTGGGACTTCACCACATGTAGAAACAACTTTATACACTCTTCTCTGAACTTGAGAAGCTACATACACTTGTCTTTCAACTGTTTTACAGTTGAATACTACTTTTCAGTGAATTCTAGTGGGTTGAAACACTGGTTCTTGTGAAGTAACTCTATTTCAAGGATTTCTGTAGTGTATAACATCCTTTCTAGACTAGAAACTTAGATTTTCATGTCTTTTACACTTGTTCTCACAAAATTCTATGATATTCATTAGTATTTCCTCTGAATTACTACTGATTTCTAGCTGTTTCTTATAATGGGCCTTCTGCTCTACTTGGGGAACTTCACCACATGTAGAAACAACTTTATACAGTCTTCTGTGGACTTGCGAAGCTATATAAACTTGTGTTTCAACTGTTTTACAGTTAAATACTACTTTTCAGTGCATTCTGGTGGTTTGAAACACTGGTTTCATGTGAACTAACTTTATTTCAAGGATTTCTGCAGTGTACAACATCCTTTCTAGACTAGACACTTTCATTTTGATGTGTTTTACACTTGTTCTCTCACTATTCTGTGATATTCGTTAGTATTTGCTCTGAATTACTAATGCTTTCTTGCAGTGTCCTATAATGGGCCTTCTGGTATACTTGCGGGACTTCACCACATGTAGAAACAACTTTATACACTCTTCTCTGAACTTGAGAAGCTACATACACTTGTCTTTCAACTGTTTTACAGTTGAATACTACTTTTCAGTGAATTCTAGTGGGTTGAAACACTGTTTTCTTGTGAAGTAACTCTATTTCAAGGATTTCTGTAGTGTATAACATCCTTTCTAGACTAGAAACTTAGATTTTTATGTCTTTTACACTTGTTCTCACACAATTCTATGATATTCATTACTATTTCCTCTGAATTACTACTGATTTCTAGCTGTTTCTTATAATGGGCCTTGTGCTCTACTTGGGGAACTTCACCACATGTAGAAAAAACTTTATACAGTCTTCTGTGGACTTGCGAAGCTATATAAACTTGTCTTTCAACTGTTTTACAGTTAAATACTACTTTTCAGTGCATTCTGGTGGTTTGAAACACTGGTTTCATGTGAACTAACTCTATTTCAAGGATTTCTGCAGTGTACAACATCCTTTCTAGACTAGAGACTTACATTTTGATGTCTTTTACACTTGTTCTCTCTCTATTCTGTGATATTCATTAGTATTTGCTCTGAATGACTACTGATTTCTAGCTGTTTCCTATAATGGGCCTTCTTTTCTACTTGTGGGACTTCACCACATGTAGAAACAACTTTATACACTCTTCTCTGAACTTGAGAAGCTACATACACTTGTCTTTCAACTGTTTTACAGTTGAATACTACTTTTCAGTGAATTCTAGTGGGTTGAAACACTGTTTTCTTGTGAAGTAACTCTATTTCAAGGATTTCTGTAGTGTATAACATCCTTTCTAGACTAGAAACTTAGATTTTTATGTCTTTTACACTTGTTCTCACAAAATTCTATGATATTCATTACTATTTCCTCTGAATTACTACTGATTTCTAGCTGTTTCTTATAATGGGCCTTCTGCTCTACTTGGGGAACTTCACCACATGTAGAAACAACTTTATACAGTCTTCTGTTGACTTGCGAAGCTATATAAACTTGTCTTTCAACTGTTTTACAGTTAAATACTACTTTTCAGTGCATTCTGGTGGTTTGAAACACTGGTTTCATGTGAACTAACTCTATTTCAAGGATTTCTGCAGTGTACAACATCCTTTCTAGACTAGAGACTTACATTTTGATGTCTTTTACACTTGTTCTCTCTCTATTCTGTGATATTCATTAGTATTTGCTCTGAATGACTACTGATTTCTAGCTGTTTCCTATAATGGGCCTTCTTTTCTACTTGTGGGACTTCACCACATGTAGAAACAACTTTATACACTCTTCTCTGAACTTGAGAAGCTACATACACTTGTCTTTCAACTGTTTTACAGTTGAATACTACTTTTCAGTGACTTCTAGTGGGTTGAAACACTGTTTTCTTGTGAAGTAACTCTATTTCAAGGATTTCTGTAGTGTACAACATCCTTTCTAGACTAGAAACTTAGATTTTTATCTTTTACACTTGTTCTCGCACAATTCTATGATATTCATTACTATTTCCTCTGAATTACTACTGATTTCTAGTTGTTTCTTATAATGGGCCTTCTGCTCTACTTGTGGAACTTCACCACATGTAGAGACAACTTTATACAGTCTTCTGTTGACTTGCGAAGCTATATAAACTTGTCTTTCAACTGTTTTACAGTTAAATACTACTTTTCAGTGCATTCTGGTGGTTTGAAACACTGGTTTCATGTGAACTAACTCTATTTCAAGGATTTCTGCAGTGTACAACATCCTTTCTAGACTAGAGACTTACATTTTGATGTCTTTTACACTTGTTCTCTCTCTATTCTGTGATATTCATTAGTATTTGCTCTGAATGACTACTGATTTCTAGCTGTTTCCTATAATGGGCCTTCTTTTCTACTTGTGGGACTTCACCACATGTAGAAACAACTTTATACACTCTTCTCTGAACTTGAGAAGCTACATACACTTGTCTTTCAACTGTTTTACAGTTGAATACTACTTTTCAGTGAATTCTAGTGGGTTGAAACACTGTTTTCTTGTGAAGTAACTCTATTTCAAGGATTTCTGTAGTGTATAACATCCTTTCTAGACTAGAAACTTAGATTTTTATGGCTTTTACACTTGTTCTCACAAAATTCTATGATATTCATTACTATTTCCTCTGAATTACTACTGATTTCTAGCTGTTTCTTATAATGGGCCTTCTGCTCTACTTGGGGAACTTCACCACATGTAGAAACAACTTTATACACTCTTCTGTGGACTTGCGAAGCTATATAAATTTGTCTTTCAACTGTTTTACAGTTAAATACTTCTTTTCAGTGCATTCTGGTGGTTTGAAACACTGGTTTCATGTGAACTAACTCTATTTCAAGGATTTCTGCAGTGTACAACATCCTTTCTAGACTAGAGACTTACATTTTGATGTCTTTTACACTTGTTCTCTCTCTATTCTGTGATATTCATTAGTATTTGCTCTGAATGACTACTGATTTCTAGCTGTTTCCTATAATGGGCCTTCTTTTCTACTTGTGGGACTTCACCACATGTAGAAACAACTTTATACACTCTTCTCTGAACTTGAGAAGCTACATACACTTGTCTTTCAACTGTTTTACAGTTGAATACTACTTTTCAGTGACTTCTAGTGGGTTGAAACACTGTTTTCTTGTGAAGTAACTCTATTTCAAGGATTTCTGTAGTGTACAACATCCTTTCTAGACTAGAAACTTAGATTTTTATCTTTTACACTTGTTCTCACACAATTCTATGATATTCATTAGTATTTCCTCTGAATTACTACTGATTTCTAGTTGTTTCTTATAATGGGCCTTCTGCTCTACTTGTGGAACTTCACCACATGTAGAAACAACTTTATACAGTCTTCTGTTGACTTGCGAAGCTATATAAACTTGTCTTTCAACTGTTTTACAGTTAAATACTACTTTTCAGTGCATTCTGGTGGTTTGAAACACTGGTTTCATGTGAACTAACTCTATTTCAAGGATTTCTGCAGTGTACAACATCCTTTCTAGACTAGAGGCTTACATTTTGATGTCTTTTACACTTGTTCTCTCTCTATTCTGTGATATTCATTAGTATTTGCTCTGAATGACTACTGATTTCTAGCTGTTTCCTATAATGGGCCTTCTTTTCTACTTGTGGGACTTCACCACATGTAGAAACAACTTTATACACTCTTCTCTGAACTTGAGAAGCTACATACACTTGTCTTTCAACTGTTTTACAGTTGAATACTACTTTTCAGTGAATTCTAGTGGGTTGAAACACTGGTTCTTGTGAAGTAACTCTATTTCAAGGATTTCTGTAGTGTATAACATCCTTTCTAGACTAGAAACTTAGATTTTCATGTCTTTTACACTTGTTCTCACAAAATTCTATGATATTCATTAGTATTTCCTCTGAATTACTACTGATTTCTAGCTGTTTCTTATAATGGGCCTTCTGCTCTACTTGGGGAACTTCACCACATGTAGAAACAACTTTATACAGTCTTCTGTGGACTTGCGAAGCTATATAAACTTGTGTTTCAACTGTTTTACAGTTAAATACTACTTTTCAGTGCATTCTGGTGGTTTGAAACACTGGTTTCATGTGAACTAACTTTATTTCAAGGATTTCTGCAGTGTACAACATCCTTTCTAGACTAGACACTTTCATTTTGATGTGTTTTACACTTGTTCTCTCACTATTCTGTGATATTCGTTAGTATTTGCTCTGAATTACTAATGCTTTCTTGCAGTGTCCTATAATGGGCCTTCTGGTATACTTGCGGGACTTCACCACATGTAGAAACAACTTTATACACTCTTCTCTGAACTTGAGAAGCTACATACACTTGTCTTTCAACTGTTTTACAGTTGAATACTACTTTTCAGTGAATTCTAGTGGGTTGAAACACTGTTTTCTTGTGAAGTAACTCTATTTCAAGGATTTCTGTAGTGTATAACATCCTTTCTAGACTAGAAACTTAGATTTTTATGTCTTTTACACTTGTTCTCACAAAATTCTATGATATTCATTACTATTTCCTCTGAATTACTACTGATTTCTAGCTGTTTCTTATAATGGGCCTTCTGCTCTACTTGGGGAACTTCACCACATGTAGAAACAACTTTATACACTCTTCTGTGGACTTGCGAAGCTATATAAATTTGTCTTTCAACTGTTTTACAGTTAAATACTTCTTTTCAGTGCATTCTGGTGGTTTGAAACACTGGTTTCATGTGAACTAACTCTATTTCAAGGATTTCTGCAGTGTACAACATCCTTTCTAGACTAGAGACTTACATTTTGATGTCTTTTACACTTGTTCTCTCTCTATTCTGTGATATTCATTAGTATTTGCTCTGAATGACTACTGATTTCTAGCTGTTTCCTATAATGGGCCTTCTTTTCTACTTGTGGGACTTCACCACATGTAGAAACAACTTTATACACTCTTCTCTGAACTTGAGAAGCTACATACACTTGTCTTTCAACTGTTTTACAGTTGAATACTACTTTTCAGTGACTTCTAGTGGGTTGAAACACTGTTTTCTTGTGAAGTAACTCTATTTCAAGGATTTCTGTAGTGTACAACATCCTTTCTAGACTAGAAACTTAGATTTTTATCTTTTACACTTGTTCTCACACAATTCTATGATATTCATTAGTATTTCCTCTGAATTACTACTGATTTCTAGTTGTTTCTTATAATGGGCCTTCTGCTCTACTTGTGGAACTTCACCACATGTAGAAACAACTTTATACAGTCTTCTGTTGACTTGCGAAGCTATATAAACTTGTCTTTCAACTGTTTTACAGTTAAATACTACTTTTCAGTGCATTCTGGTGGTTTGAAACACTGGTTTCATGTGAACTAACTCTATTTCAAGGATTTCTGCAGTGTACAACATCCTTTCTAGACTAGAGACTTACATTTTGATGTCTTTTACACTTGTTCTCTCTCTATTCTGTGATATTCATTAGTATTTGCTCTGAATGACTACTGATTTCTAGCTGTTTCCTATAATGGGCCTTCTTTTCTACTTGTGGGACTTCACCACATGTAGAAACAACTTTATACACTCTTCTCTGAACTTGAGAAGCTACATACACTTGTCTTTCAACTGTTTTACAGTTGAATACTACTTTTCAGTGAATTCTAGTGGGTTGAAACACTGGTTCTTGTGAAGTAACTCTATTTCAAGGATTTCTGTAGTGTATAACATCCTTTCTAGACTAGAAACTTAGATTTTCATGTCTTTTACACTTGTTCTCACAAAATTCTATGATATTCATTAGTATTTCCTCTGAATTACTACTGATTTCTAGCTGTTTCTTATAATGGGCCTTCTGCTCTACTTGGGGAACTTCACCACATGTAGAAACAACTTTATACAGTCTTCTGTGGACTTGCGAAGCTATATAAACTTGTGTTTCAACTGTTTTACAGTTAAATACTACTTTTCAGTGCATTCTGGTGGTTTGAAACACTGGTTTCATGTGAACTAACTTTATTTCAAGGATTTCTGCAGTGTACAACATCCTTTCTAGACTAGACACTTTCATTTTGATGTGTTTTACACTTGTTCTCTCACTATTCTGTGATATTCGTTAGTATTTGCTCTGAATTACTAATGCTTTCTTGCAGTGTCCTATAATGGGCCTTCTGGTATACTTGCGGGACTTCACCACATGTAGAAACAACTTTATACACTCTTCTCTGAACTTGAGAAGCTACATACACTTGTCTTTCAACTGTTTTACAGTTGAATACTACTTTTCAGTGAATTCTAGTGGGTTGAAACACTGTTTTCTTTTGAAGTAACTCTATTTCAAGGATTTCTGTAGTGTATAACATCCTTTCTAGACTAGAAACTTAGATTTTTATGTCTTTTACACTTGTTCTCACACAATTCTATGATATTCATTACTATTTCCTCTGAATTACTACTGATTTCTAGCTGTTTCTTATAATGGGCCTTGTGCTCTACTTGGGGAACTTCACCACATGTAGAAAAAACTTTATACAGTCTTCTGTGGACTTGCGAAGCTATATAAACTTGTCTTTCAACTGTTTTACAGTTAAATACTACTTTTCAGTGCATTCTGGTGGTTTGAAACACTGGTTTCATGTGAACTAACTCTATTTCAAGGATTTCTGCAGTGTACAACATCCTTTCTAGACTAGAGACTTACATTTTGATGTCTTTTACACTTGTTCTCTCTCTATTCTGTGATATTCATTAGTATTTGCTCTGAATGACTACTGATTTCTAGCTGTTTCCTATAATGGGCCTTCTTTTCTACTTGTGGGACTTCACCACATGTAGAAACAACTTTATACACTCTTCTCTGAACTTGAGAAGCTACATACACTTGTCTTTCAACTGTTTTACAGTTGAATACTACTTTTCAGTGAATTCTAGTGGGTTGAAACACTGGTTCTTGTGAAGTAACTCTATTTCAAGGATTTCTGTAGTGTATAACATCCTTTCTAGACTAGAAACTTAGATTTTCATGTCTTTTACACTTGTTCTCACAAAATTCTATGATATTCATTAGTATTTCCTCTGAATTACTACTGATTTCTAGCTGTTTCTTATAATGGGCCTTCTGCTCTACTTGGGGAACTTCACCACATGTAGAAACAACTTTATACAGTCTTCTGTGGACTTGCGAAGCTATATAAATTTGTGTTTCAACTGTTTTACAGTTAAATACTACTTTTCAGTGCATTCTGGTGGTTTGAAACACTGGTTTCATGTGAACTAACTTTATTTCAAGGATTTCTGCAGTGTACAACATCCTTTCTAGACTAGACACTTTCATTTTGATGTGTTTTACACTTGTTCTCTCACTATTCTGTGATATTCGTTAGTATTTGCTCTGAATTACTAATGCTTTCTTGCAGTGTCCTATAATGGGCCTTCTGGTATACTTGCGGGACTTCACCACATGTAGAAACAACTTTATACACTCTTCTCTGAACTTGAGAAGCTACATACACTTGTCTTTCAACTGTTTTACAGTTGAATACTACTTTTCAGTGAATTCTAGTGGGTTGAAACACTGTTTTCTTGTGAAGTAACTCTATTTCAAGGATTTCTGTAGTGTATAACATCCTTTCTAGACTAGAAACTTAGATTTTTATGTCTTTTACACTTGTTCTCACACAATTCTATGATATTCATTACTATTTCCTCTGAATTACTACTGATTTCTAGCTGTTTCTTATAATGGGCCTTGTGCTCTACTTGGGGAACTTCACCACATGTAGAAAAAACTTTATACAGTCTTCTGTGGACTTGCGAAGCTATATAAACTTGTCTTTCAACTGTTTTACAGTTAAATACTACTTTTCAGTGCATTCTGGTGGTTTGAAACACTGGTTTCATGTGAACTAACTCTATTTCAAGGATTTCTGCAGTGTACAACATCCTTTCTAGACTAGAGACTTACATTTTGATGTCTTTTACACTTGTTCTCTCTCTATTCTGTGATATTCATTAGTATTTGCTCTGAATGACTACTGATTTCTAGCTGTTTCCTATAATGGGCCTTCTTTTCTACTTGTGGGACTTCACCACATGTAGAAACAACTTTATACACTCTTCTCTGAACTTGAGAAGCTACATACACTTGTCTTTCAACTGTTTTACAGTTGAATACTACTTTTCAGTGAATTCTAGTGGGTTGAAACACTGTTTTCTTGTGAAGTAACTCTATTTCAAGGATTTCTGTAGTGTATAACATCCTTTCTAGACTAGAAACTTAGATTTTTATGTCTTTTACACTTGTTCTCACAAAATTCTATGATATTCATTACTATTTCCTCTGAATTACTACTGATTTCTAGCTGTTTCTTATAATGGGCCTTCTGCTCTACTTGGGGAACTTCACCACATGTAGAAACAACTTTATACACTCTTCTGTGGACTTGCGAAGCTATATAAATTTGTCTTTCAACTGTTTTACAGTTAAATACTTCTTTTCAGTGCATTCTGGTGGTTTGAAACACTGGTTTCATGTGAACTAACTCTATTTCAAGGATTTCTGCAGTGTACAACATCCTTTCTAGACTAGAGACTTACATTTTGATGTCTTTTACACTTGTTCTCTCTCTATTCTGTGATATTCATTAGTATTTGCTCTGAATGACTACTGATTTCTAGCTGTTTCCTATAATGGGCCTTCTTTTCTACTTGTGGGACTTCACCACATGTAGAAACAACTTTATACACTCTTCTCTGAACTTGAGAAGCTACATACACTTGTCTTTCAACTGTTTTACAGTTGAATACTACTTTTCAGTGACTTCTAGTGGGTTGAAACACTGTTTTCTTGTGAAGTAACTCTATTTCAAGGATTTCTGTAGTGTACAACATCCTTTCTAGACTAGAAACTTAGATTTTTATCTTTTACACTTGTTCTCACACAATTCTATGATATTCATTAGTATTTCCTCTGAATTACTACTGATTTCTAGTTGTTTCTTATAATGGGCCTTCTGCTCTACTTGTGGAACTTCACCACATGTAGAAACAACTTTATACAGTCTTCTGTTGACTTGCGAAGCTATATAAACTTGTCTTTCAACTGTTTTACAGTTAAATACTACTTTTCAGTGCATTCTGGTGGTTTGAAACACTGGTTTCATGTGAACTAACTCTATTTCAAGGATTTCTGCAGTGTACAACATCCTTTCTAGACTAGAGACTTACATTTTGATGTCTTTTACACTTGTTCTCTCTCTATTCTGTGATATTCATTAGTATTTGCTCTGAATGACTACTGATTTCTAGCTGTTTCCTATAATGGGCCTTCTTTTCTACTTGTGGGACTTCACCACATGTAGAAACAACTTTATACACTCTTCTCTGAACTTGAGAAGCTACATACACTTGTCTTTCAACTGTTTTACAGTTGAATACTACTTTTCAGTGAATTCTAGTGGGTTGAAACACTGGTTCTTGTGAAGTAACTCTATTTCAAGGATTTCTGTAGTGTATAACATCCTTTCTAGACTAGAAACTTAGATTTTCATGTCTTTTACACTTGTTCTCACAAAATTCTATGATATTCATTAGTATTTCCTCTGAATTACTACTGATTTCTAGCTGTTTCTTATAATGGGCCTTCTGCTCTACTTGGGGAACTTCACCACATGTAGAAACAACTTTATACAGTCTTCTGTGGACTTGCGAAGCTATATAAACTTGTGTTTCAACTGTTTTACAGTTAAATACTACTTTTCAGTGCATTCTGGTGGTTTGAAACACTGGTTTCATGTGAACTAACTTTATTTCAAGGATTTCTGCAGTGTACAACATCCTTTCTAGACTAGACACTTTCATTTTGATGTGTTTTACACTTGTTCTCTCACTATTCTGTGATATTCGTTAGTATTTCCTCTGAATTACTAATGCTTTCTTGCAGTGTCCTATAATGGGCCTTCTGGTATACTTGCGGGACTTCACCACATGTAGAAACAACTTTATACACTCTTCTCTGAACTTGAGAAGCTACATACACTTGTCTTTCAACTGTTTTACAGTTGAATACTACTTTTCAGTGAATTCTAGTGGGTTGAAACACTGTTTTCTTGTGAAGTAACTCTATTTCAAGGATTTCTGTAGTGTATAACATCCTTTCTAGACTAGAAACTTAGATTTTTATGTCTTTTACACTTGTTCTCACACAATTCTATGATATTCATTACTATTTCCTCTGAATTACTACTGATTTCTAGCTGTTTCTTATAATGGGCCTTGTGCTCTACTTGGGGAACTTCACCACATGTAGAAAAAACTTTATACAGTCTTCTGTGGACTTGCGAAGCTATATAAACTTGTCTTTCAACTGTTTTACAGTTAAATACTACTTTTCAGTGCATTCTGGTGGTTTGAAACACTGGTTTCATGTGAACTAACTCTATTTCAAGGATTTCTGCAGTGTACAACATCCTTTCTAGACTAGAGACTTACATTTTGATGTCTTTTACACTTGTTCTCTCTCTATTCTGTGATATTCATTAGTATTTGCTCTGAATGACTACTGATTTCTAGCTGTTTCCTATAATGGGCCTTCTTTTCTACTTGTGGGACTTCACCACATGTAGAAACAACTTTATACACTCTTCTCTGAACTTGAGAAGCTACATACACTTGTCTTTCAACTGTTTTACAGTTGAATACTACTTTTCAGTGAATTCTAGTGGGTTGAAACACTGTTTTCTTGTGAAGTAACTCTATTTCAAGGATTTCTGTAGTGTATAACATCCTTTCTAGACTAGAAACTTAGATTTTTATGTCTTTTACACTTGTTCTCACACAATTCTATGATATTCATTACTATTTCCTCTGAATTACTACTGATTTCTAGCTGTTTCTTATAATGGGCCTTGTGCTCTACTTGAGGAACTTCACCACATGTAGAAACAACTTTATACAGTCTTCTGTGGACTTGCGAAGCTATATAAACTTGTCTTTCAACTGTTTTACAGTTAAATACTACTTTTCAGTGCATTCTGGTGGTTTGAAACACTGGTTTCATGTGAACTAACTCTATTTCAAGGATTTCTGCAGTGTACAACATCCTTTCTAGACTAGAGACTTACATTTTGATGTCTTTTACACTTGTTCTCTCTCTATTCTGTGATATTCATTAGTATTTGCTCTGAATGACTACTGATTTCTAGCTGTTTCCTATAATGGGCCATTTTTTCTACTTGTGGGACTTCACCACATGTAGAAACAACTTTATACACTCTTCTCTGAACTTGAGAAGCTACATACACTTGTCTTTCAACTGTTTTACAGTTGAATACTACTTTTCAGTGACTTCTAGTGGGTTGAAACACTGTTTTCTTGTGAAGTAACTCTATTTCAAGGATTTCTGTAGTGTATAACATCCTTTCTAGACTAGAAACTTAGATTTTTATGTCTTTTACACTTGTTCTCACACAATTCTATGATATTCATTACTATTTCCTCTGAATTACTACTGATTTCTAGCTGTTTCTTATAATGGGCCTTCTGCTCTACTTGGGGAACTTCACCACATGTAGAAACAACTTTATACAGTCTTCTGTGGACTTGCGAAGCTATATAAACTTGTGTTTCAACTGTTTTACAGTTAAATACTACTTTTCAGTGCATTCTGGTGGTTTGAAACACTGGTTTCATGTGAACTAACTCTATTTCAAGTATTTCTGCAGTGTACAACATCCTTTCTAGACTAGACACTTTCATTTTGATGTGTTTTACACTTGTTCTCTCACTATTCTGTGATATTCATTAGTATTTGCTCTGAATTACTAATGCTTTCTTGCAGTGTCCTATAATGGGCCTTCTGGTATACTTGCGGAACTTCACCACATGTAGAAACAACTTTATACACTCTTCTCTGAACTTGAGAAGCTACATACACTTGTCTTTCAACTGTTTTACAGTTGAATACTACTTTTCAGTGAATTCTAGTGGGTTGAAACACTGTTTTCTTGTGAAGTAACTCTATTTCAAGGATTTCTGTAGTGTATAACATCCTTTCTAGACTAGAAACTTAGATTTTTATGTCTTTTACACTTGTTCTCACACAATTCTATGATATTCATTACTATTTCCTCTGAATTACTACTGATTTCTAGCTGTTTCTTATAATGGGCCTTGTGCTCTACTTGGGGAACTTCACCACATGTAGAAAAAATTTTATACAGTCTTTTGTGGACTTGCGAAGCTATATAAACTTGTCTTTCAACTGTTTTACAGTTAAATACTACTTTTCAGTGCATTCTGGTGGTTTGAAACACTGGTTTCATGTGAACTAACTCTATTTCAAGGATTTCTGCAGTGTACAACATCCTTTCTAGACTAGAGACTTACATTTTGATGTCTTTTACACTTGTTCTCTCTCTATTCTGTGATATTCATTAGTATTTGCTCTGAATGACTACTGATTTCTAGCTGTTTCCTATAATGGGCCTTCTTTTCTACTTGTGGGACTTCACCACATGTAGAAACAACTTTATACACTCTTCTCTGAACTTGAGAAGCTACATACACTTGTCTTTCAACTGTTTTACAGTTGAATACTACTTTTCAGTGAATTCTAGTGGGTTGAAACACTGTTTTCTTGTGAAGTAACTCTATTTCAAGGATTTCTGTAGTGTATAACATCCTTTCTAGACTAGAAACTTAGATTTTTATGTCTTTTACACTTGTTCTCACACAATTCTATGATATTCATTACTATTTCCTCTGAATTACTACTGATTTCTAGCTGTTTCTTATAATGGGCCTTGTGCTCTACTTGGGGAACTTCACCACATGTAGAAACAACTTTATACAGTCTTCTGTGGACTTGCGAAGCTATATAAACTTGTCTTTCAACTGTTTTACAGTTAAATACTACTTTTCAGTGCATTCTGGTGGTTTGAAACACTGGTTTCATGTGAACTAACTCTATTTCAAGGATTTCTGCAGTGTACAACATCCTTTCTAGACTAGAGACTTACATTTTGATGTCTTTTACACTTGTTCTCTCTCTATTCTGTGATATTCATTAGTATTTGCTCTGAATGACTACTGATTTCTAGCTGTTTCCTATAATGGGCCTTCTTTTCTACTTGTGGGACTTCACCACATGTAGAAACAACTTTATACACTCTTCTCTGAACTTGAGAAGCTACATACACTTGATTTTCAACTGTTTTACAGTTGAATACTACTTTTCAGTGACTTCTAGTGGGTTGAAACACTGTTTTCTTGTGAAGTAACTCTATTTCAAGGATTTCTGTAGTGTACAACATCCTTTCTAGACTAGAAACTTAGATTTTTATCTTTTACACTTGTTCTCACACAATTCTATGATATTCATTACTATTTCCTCTGAATTACTACTGATTTCTAGCTGTTTCTTATAATGGGCCTTGTGCTCTACTTGGGGAACTTCACCACATGTAGAAACAACTTTATACAGTCTTCTGTGGACTTGCGAAGCTATATAAACTTGTCTTTCAACTGTTTTACAGTTAAATACTACTTTTCAGTGCATTCTGGTGGTTTGAAACACTGGTTTCATGTGAACTAACTCTATTTCAAGGATTTCTGCAGTGTACAACATCCTTTCTAGACTAGAGACTTACATTTTGATGTCTTTTACACTTGCTCTCTCTCTATTCTGTGATATTCATTAGTATTTGCTCTGAATGACTACTGATTTCTAGCTGTTTCCTATAATGGGCCTTCTTTTCTACTTGTGGGACTTCACCACATGTAGAAACAACTTTATACACTCTTCTCTGAACTTGAGAAGCTACATACACTTGTCTTTCAACTGTTTTACAGTTGAATACTACTTTTCAGTGACTTCTAGTGGGTTGAAACACTGTTTTCTTGTGAAGTAACTCTATTTCAAGGATTTCTGTAGTGTACAACATCCTTTCTAGACTAGAAACTTAGATTTTTATCTTTTACACTTGTTCTCACACAATTCTATGATATTCATTACTATTTCCTCTGAATTACTACTGATTTCTAGTTGTTTCTTATAATGGGCCTTCTGCTCTACTTGTGGAACTTCACCACATGTAGAAACAACTTTATACAGTCTTCTGTTGACTTGCGAAGCTATATAAACTTGTCTTTCAACTGTTTTACAGTTAAATACTACTTTTCAGTGCATTCTGGTGGTTTGAAACACTGGTTTCATGTGAACTAACTCTATTTCAAGGATTTCTGCAGTGTACAACATCCTTTCTAGACTAGAGACTTACATTTTGATGTCTTTTACACTTGTTCTCTCTCTATTCTGTGATATTCATTAGTATTTGCTCTGAATGACTACTGATTTCTAGCTGTTTCCTATAATGGGCCTTCTTTTCTACTTGTGGGACTTCACCACATGTAGAAACAACTTTATACACTCTTCTCTGAACTTGAGAAGCTACATACACTTGTCTTTCAACTGTTTTACAGTTGAATACTACTTTTCAGTGAATTCTAGTGGGTTGAAACACTGTTTTCTTGTGAAGTAACTCTATTTCAAGGATTTCTGTAGTGTATAACATCCTTTCTAGACTAGAAACTTAGATTTTTATGTCTTTTACACTTGTTCTCACAAAATTCTATGATATTCATTACTATTTCCTCTGAATTACTACTGATTTCTAGCTGTTTCTTATAATGGGCCTTCTGCTCTACTTGGGGAACTTCACCACATGTAGAAACAACTTTATACACTCTTCTGTGGACTTGCGAAGCTATATAAATTTGTCTTTCAACTGTTTTACAGTTAAATACTTCTTTTCAGTGCATTCTGGTGGTTTGAAACACTGGTTTCATGTGAACTAACTCTATTTCAAGGATTTCTGCAGTGTACAACATCCTTTCTAGACTAGAGACTTACATTTTGATGTCTTTTACACTTGTTCTCTCTCTATTCTGTGATATTCATTAGTATTTGCTCTGAATGACTACTGATTTCTAGCTGTTTCCTATAATGGGCCTTCTTTTCTACTTGTGGGACTTCACCACATGTAGAAACAACTTTATACACTCTTCTCTGAACTTGAGAAGCTACATACACTTGTCTTTCAACTGTTTTACAGTTGAATACTACTTTTCAGTGAATTCTAGTGGGTTGAAACACTGGTTCTTGTGAAGTAACTCTATTTCAAGGATTTCTGTAGTGTATAACATCCTTTCTAGACTAGAGACTTACATTTTGATGTCTTTTACACTTGTTCTCTCTCTATTCTGTGATATTCATTAGTATTTGCTCTGAATTACTACTGATTTCTAGCTGTTTCCTATAATGGGCCTTCTTTTCTACTTGTGGGACTTCACCACATGTAGAAACAACTTTATACACTCTTCTCTGAACTTGAGAAGCTACATACACTTGTCTTTCAACTGTTTTACAGTTGAATACTACTTTTCAGTGAATTCTAGTGGGTTGAAACACTGTTTTCTTGTGAAGTAACTCTATTTCAAGGATTTCTGTAGTGTATAACATCCTTTCTAGACTAGAAACTTAGATTTTTATGTCTTTTACACTTGTTCTCACACAATTCTATGATATTCATTACTATTTCCTCTGAATTACTACTGATTTCTAGCTGTTTCTTATAATGGGCCTTGTGCTCTACTTGGGGAACTTCACCACATGTAGAAACAACTTTATACAGTCTTCTGTGGACTTGCGAAGCTATATAAACTTGTGTTTCAACTGTTTTACAGTTAAATACTACTTTTCAGTGCATTCTGGTGGTTTGAAACACTGGTTTCATGTGAACTAACTCTATTTCAAGTATTTCTGCAGTGTACAACATCCTTTCTAGACTAGACACTTTCATTTTGATGTGTTTTACACTTGTTCTCTCACTATTCTGTGATATTCATTAGTATTTGCTCTGAATTACTAATGCTTTCTTGCAGTGTCCTATAATGGGCCTTCTGGTATACTTGCGGAACTTCACCACATGTAGAAACAACTTTATACACTCTTCTCTGAACTTGAGAAGCTACATACACTTGTCTTTCAACTGTTTTACAGTTGAATACTACTTTTCAGTGAATTCTAGTGGGTTGAAACACTGTTTTCTTGTGAAGTAACTCTATTTCAAGGATTTCTGTAGTGTATAACATCCTTTCTAGACTAGAAACTTAGATTTTTATGTCTTTTACACTTGTTCTCACACAATTCTATGATATTCATTACTATTTCCTCTGAATTACTACTGATTTCTAGCTGTTTCTTATAATGGGCCTTGTGCTCTACTTGGGGAACTTCACCACATGTAGAAAAAATTTTATACAGTCTTTTGTGGACTTGCGAAGCTATATAAACTTGTCTTTCAACTGTTTTACAGTTAAATACTACTTTTCAGTGCATTCTGGTGGTTTGAAACACTGGTTTCATGTGAACTAACTCTATTTCAAGGATTTCTGCAGTGTACAACATCCTTTCTAGACTAGAGACTTACATTTTGATGTCTTTTACACTTGTTCTCTCTCTATTCTGTGATATTCATTAGTATTTGCTCTGAATGACTACTGATTTCTAGCTGTTTCCTATAATGGGCCTTCTTTTCTACTTGTGGGACTTCACCACATGTAGAAACAACTTTATACACTCTTCTCTGAACTTGAGAAGCTACATACACTTGTCTTTCAACTGTTTTACAGTTGAATACTACTTTTCAGTGAATTCTAGTGGGTTGAAACACTGTTTTCTTGTGAAGTAACTCTATTTCAAGGATTTCTGTAGTGTATAACATCCTTTCTAGACTAGAAACTTAGATTTTTATGTCTTTTACACTTGTTCTCACACAATTCTATGATATTCATTACTATTTCCTCTGAATTACTACTGATTTCTAGCTGTTTCTTATAATGGGCCTTGTGCTCTACTTGGGGAACTTCACCACATGTAGAAACAACTTTATACAGTCTTCTGTGGACTTGCGAAGCTATATAAACTTGTCTTTCAACTGTTTTACAGTTAAATACTACTTTTCAGTGCATTCTGGTGGTTTGAAACACTGGTTTCATGTGAACTAACTCTATTTCAAGGATTTCTGCAGTGTACAACATCCTTTCTAGACTAGAGACTTACATTTTGATGTCTTTTACACTTGTTCTCTCTCTATTCTGTGATATTCATTAGTATTTGCTCTGAATGACTACTGATTTCTAGCTGTTTCCTATAATGGGCCTTCTTTTCTACTTGTGGGACTTCACCACATGTAGAAACAACTTTATACACTCTTCTCTGAACTTGAGAAGCTACATACACTTGTCTTTCAACTGTTTTACAGTTGAATACTACTTTTCAGTGACTTCTAGTGGGTTGAAACACTGTTTTCTTGTGAAGTAACTCTATTTCAAGGATTTCTGTAGTGTACAACATCCTTTCTAGACTAGAAACTTAGATTTTTATCTTTTACACTTGTTCTCACACAATTCTATGATATTCATTACTATTTCCTCTGAATTACTACTGATTTCTAGTTGTTTCTTATAATGGGCCTTCTGCTCTACTTGTGGAACTTCACCACATGTAGAAACAACTTTATACAGTCTTCTGTTGACTTGCGAAGCTATATAAACTTGTCTTTCAACTGTTTTACAGTTAAATACTACTTTTCAGTGCATTCTGGTGGTTTGAAACACTGGTTTCATGTGAACTAACTCTATTTCAAGGATTTCTGCAGTGTACAACATCCTTTCTAGACTAGAGACTTACATTTTGATGTCTTTTACACTTGTTCTCTCTCTATTCTGTGATATTCATTAGTATTTGCTCTGAATGACTACTGATTTCTAGCTGTTTCCTATAATGGGCCTTCTTTTCTACTTGTGGGACTTCACCACATGTAGAAACAACTTTATACACTCTTCTCTGAACTTGAGAAGCTACATACACTTGTCTTTCAACTGTTTTACAGTTGAATACTACTTTTCAGTGAATTCTAGTGGGTTGAAACACTGTTTTCTTGTGAAGTAACTCTATTTCAAGGATTTCTGTAGTGTATAACATCCTTTCTAGACTAGAAACTTAGATTTTTATGTCTTTTACACTTGTTCTCACAAAATTCTATGATATTCATTACTATTTCCTCTGAATTACTACTGATTTCTAGCTGTTTCTTATAATGGGCCTTCTGCTCTACTTGGGGAACTTCACCACATGTAGAAACAACTTTATACACTCTTCTGTGGACTTGCGAAGCTATATAAATTTGTCTTTCAACTGTTTTACAGTTAAATACTTCTTTTCAGTGCATTCTGGTGGTTTGAAACACTGGTTTCATGTGAACTAACTCTATTTCAAGGATTTCTGCAGTGTACAACATCCTTTCTAGACTAGAGACTTACATTTTGATGTCTTTTACACTTGTTCTCTCTCTATTCTGTGATATTCATTAGTATTTGCTCTGAATGACTACTGATTTCTAGCTGTTTCCTATAATGGGCCTTCTTTTCTACTTGTGGGACTTCACCACATGTAGAAACAACTTTATACACTCTTCTCTGAACTTGAGAAGCTACATACACTTGTCTTTCAACTGTTTTACAGTTGAATACTACTTTTCAGTGAATTCTAGTGGGTTGAAACACTGGTTCTTGTGAAGTAACTCTATTTCAAGGATTTCTGTAGTGTATAACATCCTTTCTAGACTAGAGACTTACATTTTGATGTCTTTTACACTTGTTCTCTCTCTATTCTGTGATATTCATTAGTATTTGCTCTGAATGACTACTGATTTCTAGCTGTTTCCTATAATGGGCCTTCTTTTCTACTTGTGGGACTTCACCACATGTAGAAACAACTTTATACACTCTTCTCTGAACTTGAGAAGCTACATACACTTGTCTTTCAACTGTTTTACAGTTGAATACTACTTTTCAGTGAATTCTAGTGGGTTGAAACACTGTTTTCTTGTGAAGTAACTCTATTTCAAGGATTTCTGTAGTGTATAACATCCTTTCTAGACTAGAAACTTAGATTTTTATGTCTTTTACACTTGTTCTCACACAATTCTATGATATTCATTACTATTTCCTCTGAATTACTACTGATTTCTAGCTGTTTCTTATAATGGGCCTTGTGCTCTACTTGGGGAACTTCACCACATGTAGAAACAACTTTATACAGTCTTCTGTGGACTTGCGAAGCTATATAAACTTGTCTTTCAACTGTTTTACAGTTAAATACTACTTTTCAGTGCATTCTGGTGGTTTGAAACACTGGTTTCATGTGAACTAACTCTATTTCAAGGATTTCTGCAGTGTACAACATCCTTTCTAGACTAGAGACTTACATTTTGATGTCTTTTACACTTGTTCTCTCTCTATTCTGTGATATTCATTAGTATTTGCTCTGAATGACTACTGATTTCTAGCTGTTTCCTATAATGGGCCTTCTTTTCTACTTGTGGGACTTCACCACATGTAGAAACAACTTTATACACTCTTCTCTGAACTTGAGAAGCTACATACACTTGTCTTTCAACTGTTTTACAGTTGAATACTACTTTTCAGTGAATTCTAGTGGGTTGAAACACTGTTTTCTTGTGAAGTAACTCTATTTCAAGGATTTCTGTAGTGTATAACATCCTTTCTAGACTAGAAACTTAGATTTTTATGTCTTTTACACTTGTTCTCACACAATTCTATGATATTCATTACTATTTCCTCTGAATTACTACTGATTTCTAGCTGTTTCTTATAATGGGCCTTGTGCTCTACTTGGGGAACTTCACCACATGTAGAAAAAACTTTATACAGTCTTCTGTGGACTTGCGAAGCTATATAAACTTGTCTTTCAACTGTTTTACAGTTAAATACTACTTTTCAGTGCATTCTGGTGGTTTGAAACACTGGTTTCATGTGAACTAACTCTATTTCAAGGATTTCTGCAGTGTACAACATCCTTTCTAGACTAGAGACTTACATTTTGATGTCTTTTACACTTGTTCTCTCTCTATTCTGTGATATTCATTAGTATTTGCTCTGAATGACTACTGATTTCTAGCTGTTTCCTATAATGGGCCTTCTTTTCTACTTGTGGGACTTCACCACATGTAGAAACAACTTTATACACTCTTCTCTGAACTTGAGAAGCTACATACACTTGTCTTTCAACTGTTTTACAGTTGAATACTACTTTTCAGTGAATTCTAGTGGGTTGAAACACTGTTTTCTTGTGAAGTAACTCTATTTCAAGGATTTCTGTAGTGTATAACATCCTTTCTAGACTAGAAACTTAGATTTTTATGTCTTTTACACTTGTTCTCACACAATTCTATGATATTCATTACTATTTCCTCTGAATTACTACTGATTTCTAGCTGTTTCTTATAATGGGCCTTCTGCTCTACTTGTGGAACTTCACCACATGTAGAAACAACTTTATACAGTCTTCTGTTGACTTGCGAAGCTATATAAACTTGTGTTTCAACTGTTTTACAGTTAAATACTACTTTTCAGTGCATTCTGGTGGTTTGAAACACTGGTTTCATGTGAACTAACTCTATTTCAAGGATTTCTGCAGTGTACAACATCCTTTCTAGACTAGAGACTTACATTTTGATGTCTTTTACACTTGTTCTCTCTCTATTCTGTGATATTCATTAGTATTTGCTCTGAATGACTACTGATTTCTAGCTGTTTCCTATAATGGGCCTTCTTTTCTACTTGTGGGACTTCACCACATGTAGAAACAACTTTATACACTCTTCTCTGAACTTGAGAAGCTACATACACTTGATTTTCAACTGTTTTACAGTTGAATACTACTTTTCAGTGACTTCTAGTGGGTTGAAACACTGTTTTCTTGTGAAGTAACTCTATTTCAAGGATTTCTGTAGTGTACAACATCCTTTCTAGACTAGAAACTTAGATTTTTATCTTTTACACTTGTTCTCACACAATTCTATGATATTCATTACTATTTCCTCTGAATTACTACTGATTTCTAGCTGTTTCTTATAATGGGCCTTGTGCTCTACTTGGGGAACTTCACCACATGTAGAAACAACTTTATACAGTCTTCTGTGGACTTGCGAAGCTATATAAACTTGTCTTTCAACTGTTTTACAGTTAAATACTACTTTTCAGTGCATTCTGGTGGTTTGAAACACTGGTTTCATGTGAACTAACTCTATTTCAAGGATTTCTGCAGTGTACAACATCCTTTCTAGACTAGAGACTTACATTTTGATGTCTTTTACACTTGCTCTCTCTCTATTCTGTGATATTCATTAGTATTTGCTCTGAATGACTACTGATTTCTAGCTGTTTCCTATAATGGGCCTTCTTTTCTACTTGTGGGACTTCACCACATGTAGAAACAACTTTATACACTCTTCTCTGAACTTGAGAAGCTACATACACTTGTCTTTCAACTGTTTTACAGTTGAATACTACTTTTCAGTGACTTCTAGTGGGTTGAAACACTGTTTTCTTGTGAAGTAACTCTATTTCAAGGATTTCTGTAGTGTACAACATCCTTTCTAGACTAGAAACTTAGATTTTTATCTTTTACACTTGTTCTCACACAATTCTATGATATTCATTACTATTTCCTCTGAATTACTACTGATTTCTAGTTGTTTCTTATAATGGGCCTTCTGCTCTACTTGTGGAACTTCACCACATGTAGAAACAACTTTATACAGTCTTCTGTTGACTTGCGAAGCTATATAAACTTGTCTTTCAACTGTTTTACAGTTAAATACTACTTTTCAGTGCATTCTGGTGGTTTGAAACACTGGTTTCATGTGAACTAACTCTATTTCAAGGATTTCTGCAGTGTACAACATCCTTTCTAGACTAGAGACTTACATTTTGATGTCTTTTACACTTGTTCTCTCTCTATTCTGTGATATTCATTAGTATTTGCTCTGAATGACTACTGATTTCTAGCTGTTTCCTATAATGGGCCTTCTTTTCTACTTGTGGGACTTCACCACATGTAGAAACAACTTTATACACTCTTCTCTGAACTTGAGAAGCTACATACACTTGTCTTTCAACTGTTTTACAGTTGAATACTACTTTTCAGTGAATTCTAGTGGGTTGAAACACTGTTTTCTTGTGAAGTAACTCTATTTCAAGGATTTCTGTAGTGTATAACATCCTTTCTAGACTAGAAACTTAGATTTTTATGTCTTTTACACTTGTTCTCACAAAATTCTATGATATTCATTACTATTTCCTCTGAATTACTACTGATTTCTAGCTGTTTCTTATAATGGGCCTTCTGCTCTACTTGGGGAACTTCACCACATGTAGAAACAACTTTATACACTCTTCTGTGGACTTGCGAAGCTATATAAATTTGTCTTTCAACTGTTTTACAGTTAAATACTTCTTTTCAGTGCATTCTGGTGGTTTGAAACACTGGTTTCATGTGAACTAACTCTATTTCAAGGATTTCTGCAGTGTACAACATCCTTTCTAGACTAGAGACTTACATTTTGATGTCTTTTACACTTGTTCTCTCTCTATTCTGTGATATTCATTAGTATTTGCTCTGAATGACTACTGATTTCTAGCTGTTTCCTATAATGGGCCTTCTTTTCTACTTGTGGGACTTCACCACATGTAGAAACAACTTTATACACTCTTCTCTGAACTTGAGAAGCTACATACACTTGTCTTTCAACTGTTTTACAGTTGAATACTACTTTTCAGTGAATTCTAGTGGGTTGAAACACTGGTTCTTGTGAAGTAACTCTATTTCAAGGATTTCTGTAGTGTATAACATCCTTTCTAGACTAGAGACTTACATTTTGATGTCTTTTACACTTGTTCTCTCTCTATTCTGTGATATTCATTAGTATTTGCTCTGAATGACTACTGATTTCTAGCTGTTTCCTATAATGGGCCTTCTTTTCTACTTGTGGGACTTCACCACATGTAGAAACAACTTTATACACTCTTCTCTGAACTTGAGAAGCTACATACACTTGTCTTTCAACTGTTTTACAGTTGAATACTACTTTTCAGTGAATTCTAGTGGGTTGAAACACTGTTTTCTTGTGAAGTAACTCTATTTCAAGGATTTCTGTAGTGTATAACATCCTTTCTAGACTAGAAACTTAGATTTTTATGTCTTTTACACTTGTTCTCACACAATTCTATGATATTCATTACTATTTCCTCTGAATTACTACTGATTTCTAGCTGTTTCTTATAATGGGCCTTGTGCTCTACTTGGGGAACTTCACCACATGTAGAAACAACTTTATACAGTCTTCTGTGGACTTGCGAAGCTATATAAACTTGTCTTTCAACTGTTTTACAGTTAAATACTACTTTTCAGTGCATTCTGGTGGTTTGAAACACTGGTTTCATGTGAACTAACTCTATTTCAAGGATTTCTGCAGTGTACAACATCCTTTCTAGACTAGAGACTTACATTTTGATGTCTTTTACACTTGTTCTCTCTCTATTCTGTGATATTCATTAGTATTTGCTCTGAATGACTACTGATTTCTAGCTGTTTCCTATAATGGGCCTTCTTTTCTACTTGTGGGACTTCACCACATGTAGAAACAACTTTATACACTCTTCTCTGAACTTGAGAAGCTACATACACTTGTCTTTCAACTGTTTTACAGTTGAATACTACTTTTCAGTGAATTCTAGTGGGTTGAAACACTGTTTTCTTGTGAAGTAACTCTATTTCAAGGATTTCTGTAGTGTATAACATCCTTTCTAGACTAGAAACTTAGATTTTTATGTCTTTTACACTTGTTCTCACACAATTCTATGATATTCATTACTATTTCCTCTGAATTACTACTGATTTCTAGCTGTTTCTTATAATGGGCCTTGTGCTCTACTTGGGGAACTTCACCACATGTAGAAAAAACTTTATACAGTCTTCTGTGGACTTGCGAAGCTATATAAACTTGTCTTTCAACTGTTTTACAGTTAAATACTACTTTTCAGTGCATTCTGGTGGTTTGAAACACTGGTTTCATGTGAACTAACTCTATTTCAAGGATTTCTGCAGTGTACAACATCCTTTCTAGACTAGAGACTTACATTTTGATGTCTTTTACACTTGTTCTCTCTCTATTCTGTGATATTCATTAGTATTTGCTCTGAATGACTACTGATTTCTAGCTGTTTCCTATAATGGGCCTTCTTTTCTACTTGTGGGACTTCACCACATGTAGAAACAACTTTATACACTCTTCTCTGAACTTGAGAAGCTACATACACTTGTCTTTCAACTGTTTTACAGTTGAATACTACTTTTCAGTGAATTCTAGTGGGTTGAAACACTGTTTTCTTGTGAAGTAACTCTATTTCAAGGATTTCTGTAGTGTATAACATCCTTTCTAGACTAGAAACTTAGATTTTTATGTCTTTTACACTTGTTCTCACACAATTCTATGATATTCATTACTATTTCCTCTGAATTACTACTGATTTCTAGCTGTTTCTTATAATGGGCCTTCTGCTCTACTTGTGGAACTTCACCACATGTAGAAACAACTTTATACAGTCTTCTGTTGACTTGCGAAGCTATATAAACTTGTGTTTCAACTGTTTTACAGTTAAATACTACTTTTCAGTGCATTCTGGTGGTTTGAAACACTGGTTTCATGTGAACTAACTCTATTTCAAGGATTTCTGCAGTGTACAACATCCTTTCTAGACTAGAGACTTACATTTTGATGTCTTTTACACTTGTTCTCTCTCTATTCTGTGATATTCATTAGTATTTGCTCTGAATGACTACTGATTTCTAGCTGTTTCCTATAATGGGCCTTCTTTTCTACTTGTGGGACTTCACCACATGTAGAAACAACTTTATACACTCTTCTCTGAACTTGAGAAGCTACATACACTTGTCTTTCAACTGTTTTACAGTTGAATACTACTTTTCAGTGAATTCTAGTGGGTTGAAACACTGTTTTCTTGTGAAGTAACTCTATTTCAAGGATTTCTGTAGTGTATAACATCCTTTCTAGACTAGAAACTTAGATTTTTATGTCTTTTACACTTGTTCTCACAAAATTCTATGATATTCATTACTATTTCCTCTGAATTACTACTGATTTCTAGCTGTTTCTTATAATGGGCCTTCTGCTCTACTTGGGGAACTTCACCACATGTAGAAACAACTTTATACACTCTTCTGTGGACTTGCGAAGCTATATAAATTTGTCTTTCAACTGTTTTACAGTTAAATACTTCTTTTCAGTGCATTCTGGTGGTTTGAAACACTGGTTTCATGTGAACTAACTCTATTTCAAGGATTTCTGCAGTGTACAACATCCTTTCTAGACTAGAGACTTACATTTTGATGTCTTTTACACTTGTTCTCTCTCTATTCTGTGATATTCATTAGTATTTGCTCTGAATGACTACTGATTTCTAGCTGTTTCCTATAATGGGCCTTCTTTTCTACTTGTGGGACTTCACCACATGTAGAAACAACTTTATACACTCTTCTCTGAACTTGAGAAGCTACATACACTTGTCTTTCAACTGTTTTACAGTTGAATACTACTTTTCAGTGACTTCTAGTGGGTTGAAACACTGTTTTCTTGTGAAGTAACTCTATTTCAAGGATTTCTGTAGTGTACAACATCCTTTCTAGACTAGAAACTTAGATTTTTATCTTTTACACTTGTTCTCACACAATTCTATGATATTCATTAGTATTTCCTCTGAATTACTACTGATTTCTAGTTGTTTCTTATAATGGGCCTTCTGCTCTACTTGTGGAACTTCACCACATGTAGAAACAACTTTATACAGTCTTCTGTTGACTTGCGAAGCTATATAAACTTGTCTTTCAACTGTTTTACAGTTAAATACTACTTTTCAGTGCATTCTGGTGGTTTGAAACACTGGTTTCATGTGAACTAACTCTATTTCAAGGATTTCTGCAGTGTACAACATCCTTTCTAGACTAGAGACTTACATTTTGATGTCTTTTACACTTGTTCTCTCTCTATTCTGTGATATTCATTAGTATTTGCTCTGAATGACTACTGATTTCTAGCTGTTTCCTATAATGGGCCTTCTTTTCTACTTGTGGGACTTCACCACATGTAGAAACAACTTTATACACTCTTCTCTGAACTTGAGAAGCTACATACACTTGTCTTTCAACTGTTTTACAGTTGAATACTACTTTTCAGTGAATTCTAGTGGGTTGAAACACTGGTTCTTGTGAAGTAACTCTATTTCAAGGATTTCTGTAGTGTATAACATCCTTTCTAGACTAGAGACTTACATTTTGATGTCTTTTACACTTGTTCTCTCTCTATTCTGTGATATTCATTAGTATTTGCTCTGAATGACTACTGATTTCTAGCTGTTTCCTATAATGGGCCTTCTTTTCTACTTGTGGGACTTCACCACATGTAGAAACAACTTTATACACTCTTCTCTGAACTTCAGAAGCTACATACACTTGTCTTTCAACTGTTTTACAGTTGAATACTACTTTTCAGTGAATTCTAGTGGGTTGAAACACTGTTTTCTTGTGAAGTAACTCTATTTCAAGGATTTCTGTAGTGTATAACATCCTTTCTAGACTAGAAACTTAGATTTTTATGTCTTTTACACTTGTTCTCACACAATTCTATGATATTCATTACTATTTCCTCTGAATTACTACTGATTTCTAGCTGTTTCTTATAATGGGCCTTGTGCTCTACTTGGGGAACTTCACCACATGTAGAAACAACTTTATACAGTCTTCTGTGGACTTGCGAAGCTATATAAACTTGTCTTTCAACTGTTTTACAGTTAAATACTACTTTTCAGTGCATTCTGGTGGTTTGAAACACTGGTTTCATGTGAACTAACTCTATTTCAAGGATTTCTGCAGTGTACAACATCCTTTCTAGACTAGAGACTTACATTTTGATGTCTTTTACACTTGTTCTCTCTCTATTCTGTGATATTCATTAGTATTTGCTCTGAATGACTACTGATTTCTAGCTGTTTCCTATAATGGGCCTTCTTTTCTACTTGTGGGACTTCACCACATGTAGAAACAACTTTATACACTCTTCTCTGAACTTGAGAAGCTACATACACTTGTCTTTCAACTGTTTTACAGTTGAATACTACTTTTCAGTGACTTCTAGTGGGTTGAAACACTGTTTTCTTGTGAAGTAACTCTATTTCAAGGATTTCTGTAGTGTACAACATCCTTTCTATACTAGAAACTTAGATTTTTATCTTTTACACTTGTTCTCACACAATTCTATGATATTCATTACTATTTCCTCTGAATTACTACTGATTTCTAGTTGTTTCTTATAATGGGCCTTCTGCTCTACTTGTGGAACTTCACCACATGTAGAAACAACTTTATACAGTCTTCTGTTGACTTGCGAAGCTATATAAACTTGTCTTTCAACTGTTTTACAGTTAAATACTACTTTTCAGTGCATTCTGGTGGTTTGAAACACTGGTTTCATGTGAACTAACTCTATTTCAAGGATTTCTGCAGTGTACAACATCCTTTCTAGACTAGAGACTTACATTTTGATGTCTTTTACACTTGTTCTCTCTCTATTCTGTGATATTCATTAGTATTTGCTCTGAATGACTACTGATTTCTAGCTGTTTCCTATAATGGGCCTTCTTTTCTACTTGTGGGACTTCACCACATGTAGAAACAACTTTATACACTCTTCTCTGAACTTGAGAAGCTACATACACTTGTCTTTCAACTGTTTTACAGTTGAATACTACTTTTCAGTGAATTCTAGTGGGTTGAAACACTGTTTTCTTGTGAAGTAACTCTATTTCAAGGATTTCTGTAGTGTATAACATCCTTTCTAGACTAGAAACTTAGATTTTTATGTCTTTTACACTTGTTCTCACAAAATTCTATGATATTCATTACTATTTCCTCTGAATTACTACTGATTTCTAGCTGTTTCTTATAATGGGCCTTCTGCTCTACTTGGGGAACTTCACCACATGTAGAAACAACTTTATACACTCTTCTGTGGACTTGCGAAGCTATATAAATTTGTCTTTCAACTGTTTTACAGTTAAATACTTCTTTTCAGTGCATTCTGGTGGTTTGAAACACTGGTTTCATGTGAACTAACTCTATTTCAAGGATTTCTGCAGTGTACAACATCCTTTCTAGACTAGAGACTTACATTTTGATGTCTTTTACACTTGTTCTCTCTCTATTCTGTGATATTCATTAGTATTTGCTCTGAATGACTACTGATTTCTAGCTGTTTCCTATAATGGGCCTTCTTTTCTACTTGTGGGACTTCACCACATGTAGAAACAACTTTATACACTCTTCTCTGAACTTGAGAAGCTACATACACTTGTCTTTCAACTGTTTTACAGTTGAATACTACTTTTCAGTGAATTCTAGTGGGTTGAAACACTGGTTCTTGTGAAGTAACTCTATTTCAAGGATTTCTGTAGTGTATAACATCCTTTCTAGACTAGAGACTTACATTTTGATGTCTTTTACACTTGTTCTCTCTCTATTCTGTGATATTCATTAGTATTTGCTCTGAATGACTACTGATTTCTAGCTGTTTCCTATAATGGGCCTTCTTTTCTACTTGTGGGACTTCACCACATGTAGAAACAACTTTATACACTCTTCTCTGAACTTGAGAAGCTACATACACTTGTCTTTCAACTGTTTTACAGTTGAATACTACTTTTCAGTGAATTCTAGTGGGTTGAAACACTGTTTTCTTGTGAAGTAACTCTATTTCAAGGATTTCTGTAGTGTATAACATCCTTTCTAGACTAGAAACTTAGATTTTTATGTCTTTTACACTTGTTCTCACACAATTCTATGATATTCATTACTATTTCCTCTGAATTACTACTGATTTCTAGCTGTTTCTTATAATGGGCCTTGTGCTCTACTTGGGGAACTTCACCACATGTAGAAACAACTTTATACAGTCTTCTGTGGACTTGCGAAACTATATAAACTTGTCTTTCAACTGTTTTACAGTTAAATACTACTTTTCAGTGCATTCTGGTGGTTTGAAACACTGGTTTCATGTGAACTAACTCTATTTCAAGGATTTCTGCAGTGTACAACATCCTTTCTAGACTAGAGACTTACATTTTGATGTCTTTTACACTTGTTCTCTCTCTATTCTGTGATATTCATTAGTATTTGCTCTGAATGACTACTGATTTCTAGCTGTTTCCTATAATGGGCCTTCTTTTCTACTTGTGGGACTTCACCACATGTAGAAACAACTTTATACACTCTTCTCTGAACTTGAGAAGCTACATACACTTGTCTTTCAACTGTTTTACAGTTGAATACTACTTTTCAGTGAATTCTAGTGGGTTGAAACACTGTTTTCTTGTGAAGTAACTCTATTTCAAGGATTTCTGTAGTGTATAACATCCTTTCTAGACTAGAAACTTAGATTTTTATGTCTTTTACACTTGTTCTCACACAATTCTATGATATTCATTACTATTTCCTCTGAATTACTACTGATTTCTAGCTGTTTCTTATAATGGGCCTTGTGCTCTACTTGGGGAACTTCACCACATGTAGAAAAAACTTTATACAGTCTTCTGTGGACTTGCGAAGCTATATAAACTTGTCTTTCAACTGTTTTACAGTTAAATACTACTTTTCAGTGCATTCTGGTGGTTTGAAACACTGGTTTCATGTGAACTAACTCTATTTCAAGGATTTCTGCAGTGTACAACATCCTTTCTAGACTAGAGACTTACATTTTGATGTCTTTTACACTTGTTCTCTCTCTATTCTGTGATATTCATTAGTATTTGCTCTGAATGACTACTGATTTCTAGCTGTTTCCTATAATGGGCCTTCTTTTCTACTTGTGGGACTTCACCACATGTAGAAACAACTTTATACACTCTTCTCTGAACTTGAGAAGCTACATACACTTGTCTTTCAACTGTTTTACAGTTGAATACTACTTTTCAGTGAATTCTAGTGGGTTGAAACACTGTTTTCTTGTGAAGTAACTCTATTTCAAGGATTTCTGTAGTGTATAACATCCTTTCTAGACTAGAAACTTAGATTTTTATGTCTTTTACACTTGTTCTCACACAATTCTATGATATTCATTACTATTTCCTCTGAATTACTACTGATTTCTAGCTGTTTCTTATAATGGGCCTTCTGCTCTACTTGTGGAACTTCACCACATGTAGAAACAACTTTATACAGTCTTCTGTTGACTTGCGAAGCTATATAAACTTGTGTTTCAACTGTTTTACAGTTAAATACTACTTTTCAGTGCATTCTGGTGGTTTGAAACACTGGTTTCATGTGAACTAACTCTATTTCAAGGATTTCTGCAGTGTACAACATCCTTTCTAGACTAGAGACTTACATTTTGATGTCTTTTACACTTGTTCTCTCTCTATTCTGTGATATTCATTAGTATTTGCTCTGAATGACTACTGATTTCTAGCTGTTTCCTATAATGGGCCTTCTTTTCTACTTGTGGGACTTCACCACATGTAGAAACAACTTTATACACTCTTCTCTGAACTTGAGAAGCTACATACACTTGTCTTTCAACTGTTTTACAGTTGAATACTACTTTTCAGTGACTTCTAGTGGGTTGAAACACTGTTTTCTTGTGAAGTAACTCTATATCAAGGATTTCTGTAGTGTACAACATCCTTTCTAGACTAGAAACTTAGATTTTTATCTTTTACACTTGTTCTCACACAATTCTATGATATTCATTACTATTTCCTCTGAATTACTACTGATTTCTAGTTGTTTCTTATAATGGGCCTTCTGCTCTACTTGTGGAACTTCACCACATGTAGAAACAACTTTATACAGTCTTGTGTTGACTTGCGAAGCTATATAAACTTGTCTTTCAACTGTTTTACAGTTAAATACTACTTTTCAGTGCATTCTGGTGGTTTGAAACACTGGTTTCATGTGAACTAACTCTATTTCAAGGATTTCTGCAGTGTACAACATCCTTTCTAGACTAGAGACTTACATTTTGATGTCTTTTACACTTGTTCTCTCTCTATTCTGTGATATTCATTAGTATTTGCTCTGAATGACTACTGATTTCTAGCTGTTTCCTATAATGGGCCTTCTTTTCTACTTGTGGGACTTCACCACATGTAGAAACAACTTTATACACTCTTCTCTGAACTTGAGAAGCTACATACACTTGTCTTTCAACTGTTTTACAGTTGAATACTACTTTTCAGTGAATTCTAGTGGGTTGAAACACTGTTTTCTTGTGAAGTAACTCTATTTCAAGGATTTCTGTAGTGTATAACATCCTTTCTAGACTAGAAACTTAGATTTTTATGTCTTTTACACTTGTTCTCACAAAATTCTATGATATTCATTACTATTTCCTCTGAATTACTACTGATTTCTAGCTGTTTCTTATAATGGGCCTTCTGCTCTACTTGGGGAACTTCACCACATGTAGAAACAACTTTATACACTCTTCTGTGGACTTGCGAAGCTATATAAATTTGTCTTTCAACTGTTTTACAGTTAAATACTTCTTTTCAGTGCATTCTGGTGGTTTGAAACACTGGTTTCATGTGAACTAACTCTATTTCAAGGATTTCTGCAGTGTACAACATCCTTTCTAGACTAGAGACTTACATTTTGATGTCTTTTACACTTGTTCTCTCTCTATTCTGTGATATTCATTAGTATTTGCTCTGAATGACTACTGATTTCTAGCTGTTTCCTATAATGGGCCTTCTTTTCTACTTGTGGGACTTCACCACATGTAGAAACAACTTTATACACTCTTCTCTGAACTTGAGAAGCTACATACACTTGTCTTTCAACTGTTTTACAGTTGAATACTACTTTTCAGTGACTTCTAGTGGGTTGAAACACTGTTTTCTTGTGAAGTAACTCTATTTCAAGGATTTCTGTAGTGTACAACATCCTTTCTAGACTAGAAACTTAGATTTTTATCTTTTACACTTGTTCTCACACAATTCTATGATATTCATTAGTATTTCCTCTGAATTACTACTGATTTCTAGTTGTTTCTTATAATGGGCCTTCTGCTCTACTTGTGGAACTTCACCACATGTAGAAACAACTTTATACAGTCTTCTGTTGACTTGCGAAGCTATATAAACTTGTCTTTCAACTGTTTTACAGTTAAATACTACTTTTCAGTGCATTCTGGTGGTTTGAAACACTGGTTTCATGTGAACTAACTCTATTTCAAGGATTTCTGCAGTGTACAACATCCTTTCTAGACTAGAGACTTACATTTTGATGTCTTTTACACTTGTTCTCTCTCTATTCTGTGATATTCATTAGTATTTGCTCTGAATGACTACTGATTTCTAGCTGTTTCCTATAATGGGCCTTCTTTTCTACTTGTGGGACTTCACCACATGTAGAAACAACTTTATACACTCTTCTCTGAACTTGAGAAGCTACATACACTTGTCTTTCAACTGTTTTACAGTTGAATACTACTTTTCAGTGACTTCTAGTGGGTTGAAACACTGTTTTCTTGTGAAGTAACTCTATTTCAAGGATTTCTGTAGTGTACAACATCCTTTCTATACTAGAAACTTAGATTTTTATCTTTTACACTTGTTCTCACACAATTCTATGATATTCATTACTATTTCCTCTGAATTACTACTGATTTCTAGTTGTTTCTTATAATGGGCCTTCTGCTCTACTTGTGGAACTTCACCACATGTAGAAACAACTTTATACAGTCTTGTGTTGACTTGCGAAGCTATATAAACTTGTCTTTCAACTGTTTTACAGTTAAATACTACTTTTCAGTGCATTCTGGTGGTTTGAAACACTGGTTTCATGTGAACTAACTCTATTTCAAGGATTTCTGCAGTGTACAACATCCTTTCTAGACTAGAGACTTACATTTTGATGTCTTTTACACTTGTTCTCTCTCTATTCTGTGATATTCATTAGTATTTGCTCTGAATGACTACTGATTTCTAGCTGTTTCCTATAATGGGCCTTCTTTTCTACTTGTGGGACTTCACCACATGTAGAAACAACTTTATACACTCTTCTCTGAACTTGAGAAGCTACATACACTTGTCTTTCAACTGTTTTACAGTTGAATACTACTTTTCAGTGAATTCTAGTGGGTTGAAACACTGTTTTCTTGTGAAGTAACTCTATTTCAAGGATTTCTGTAGTGTATAACATCCTTTCTAGACTAGAAACTTAGATTTTTATGTCTTTTACACTTGTTCTCACAAAATTGTATGATATTCATTACTATTTCCTCTGAATTACTACTGATTTCTAGCTGTTTCTTATAATGGGCCTTCTGCTCTACTTGGGGAACTTCACCACATGTAGAAACAACTTTATACACTCTTCTGTGGACTTGCGAAGCTATATAAATTTGTCTTTCAACTGTTTTACAGTTAAATACTTCTTTTCAGTGCATTCTGGTGGTTTGAAACACTGGTTTCATGTGAACTAACTCTATTTCAAGGATTTCTGCAGTGTACAACATCCTTTCTAGACTAGAGACTTACATTTTGATGTCTTTTACACTTGTTCTCTCTCTATTCTGTGATATTCATTAGTATTTGCTCTGAATGACTACTGATTTCTAGCTGTTTCCTATAATGGGCCTTCTTTTCTACTTGTGGGACTTCACCACATGTAGAAACAACTTTATACACTCTTCTCTGAACTTGAGAAGCTACATACACTTGTCTTTCAACTGTTTTACAGTTGAATACTACTTTTCAGTGACTTCTAGTGGGTTGAAACACTGTTTTCTTGTGAAGTAACTCTATTTCAAGGATTTCTGTAGTGTACAACATCCTTTCTAGACTAGAAACTTAGATTTTTATCTTTTACACTTGTTCTCACACAATTCTATGATATTCATTAGTATTTCCTCTGAATTACTACTGATTTCTAGTTGTTTCTTATAATGGGCCTTCTGCTCTACTTGTGGAACTTCACCACATGTAGAAACAACTTTATACAGTCTTCTGTTGACTTGCGAAGCTATATAAACTTGTCTTTCAACTGTTTTACAGTTAAATACTACTTTTCAGTGCATTCTGGTGGTTTGAAACACTGGTTTCATGTGAACTAACTCTATTTCAAGGATTTCTGCAGTGTACAACATCCTTTCTAGACTAGAGACTTACATTTTGATGTCTTTTACACTTGTTCTCTCTCTATTCTGTGATATTCATTAGTATTTGCTCTGAATGACTACTGATTTCTAGCTGTTTCCTATAATGGGCCTTCTTTTCTACTTGTGGGACTTCACCACATGTAGAAACAACTTTATACACTCTTCTCTGAACTTGAGAAGCTACATACACTTGTCTTTCAACTGTTTTACAGTTGAATACTACTTTTCAGTGAATTCTAGTGGGTTGAAACACTGGTTCTTGTGAAGTAACTCTATTTCAAGGATTTCTGTAGTGTATAACATCCTTTCTAGACTAGAGACTTACATTTTGATGTCTTTTACACTTGTTCTCTCTCTATTCTGTGATATTCATTAGTATTTGCTCTGAATGACTACTGATTTCTAGCTGTTTCCTATAATGGGCCTTCTTTTCTACTTGTGGGACTTCACCACATGTAGAAACAACTTTATACACTCTTCTCTGAACTTGAGAAGCTACATACACTTGCCTTTCAACTGTTTTACAGTTGAATACTACTTTTCAGTGAATTCTAGTGGGTTGAAACACTGTTTTCTTGTGAAGTAACTCTATTTCAAGGATTTCTGTAGTGTATAACATCCTTTCTAGACTAGAAACTTAGATTTTTATGTCTTTTACACTTGTTCTCACACAATTCTATGATATTCATTACTATTTCCTCTGAATTACTACTGATTTCTAGCTGTTTCTTATAATGGGCCTTGTGCTCTACTTGGGGAACTTCACCACATGTAGAAACAACTTTATACAGTCTTCTGTGGACTTGCGAAGCTATATAAACTTGTCTTTCAACTGTTTTACAGTTAAATACTACTTTTCAGTGCATTCTGGTGGTTTGAAACACTGGTTTCATGTGAACTAACTCTATTTCAAGGATTTCTGCAGTGTACAACATCCTTTCTAGACTAGAGACTTACATTTTGATGTCTTTTACACTTGTTCTCTCTCTATTCTGTGATATTCATTAGTATTTGCTCTGAATGACTACTGATTTCTAGCTGTTTCCTATAATGGGCCTTCTTTTCTACTTGTGGGACTTCACCACATGTAGAAACAACTTTATACACTCTCCTCTGAACTTGAGAAGCTACATACACTTGTCTTTCAACTGTTTTACAGTTGAATACTACTTTTCAGTGACTTCTAGTGGGTTGAAACACTGTTTTCTTGTGAAGTAACTCTATTTCAAGGATTTCTGTAGTGTACAACATCCTTTCTATACTAGAAACTTAGATTTTTATCTTTTACACTTGTTCTCACACAATTCTATGATATTCATTACTATTTCCTCTGAATTACTACTGATTTCTAGTTGTTTCTTATAATGGGCCTTCTGCTCTACTTGTGGAACTTCACCACATGTAGAAACAACTTTATACAGTCTTCTGTTGACTTGCGAAGCTATATAAACTTGTCTTTCAACTGTTTTACAGTTAAATACTACTTTTCAGTGCATTCTGGTGGTTTGAAACACTGGTTTCATGTGAACTAACTCTATTTCAAGGATTTCTGCAGTGTACAACATCCTTTCTAGACTAGAGACTTACATTTTGATGTCTTTTACACTTGTTCTCTCTCTATTCTGTGATATTCATTAGTATTTGCTCTGAATGACTACTGATTTCTAGCTGTTTCCTATAATGGGCCTTCTTTTCTACTTGTGGGACTTCACCACATGTAGAAACAACTTTATACACTCTTCTCTGAACTTGAGAAGCTACATACACTTGTCTTTCAACTGTTTTACAGTTGAATACTACTTTTCAGTGACTTCTAGTGGGTTGAAACACTGTTTTCTTGTGAAGTAACTCTATTTCAAGGATTTCTGTAGTGTATAACATCCTTTCTAGACTAGAAACTTAGATTTTTATGTCTTTTACACTTGTTCTCACAAAATTCTATGATATTCATTACTATTTCCTCTGAATTACTACTGATTTCTAGCTGTTTCTTATAATGGGCCTTCTGCTCTACTTGGGGAACTTCACCACATGTAGAAACAACTTTATACAGTCTTCTGTTGACTTGCGAAGCTATATAAACTTGTCTTTCAACTGTTTTACAGTTAAATACTACTTTTCAGTGCATTCTGGTGGTTTGAAACACTGGTTTCATGTGAACTAACTCTATTTCAAGGATTTCTGCAGTGTACAACATCCTTTCTAGACTAGAGACTTACATTTTGATGTCTTTTACACTTGTTCTCTCTCTATTCTGTGATATTCATTAGTATTTGCTCTGAATGACTACTGATTTCTAGCTGTTTCCTATAATGGGCCTTCTTTTCTACTTGTGGGACTTCACCACATGTAGAAACAACTTTATACACTCTTCTCTGAACTTGAGAAGCTACATACACTTGTCTTTCAACTGTTTTACAGTTGAATACTACTTTTCAGTGACTTCTAGTGGGTTGAAACACTGTTTTCTTGTGAAGTAACTCTATTTCAAGGATTTCTGTAGTGTACAACATCCTTTCTAGACTAGAAACTTAGATTTTTATCTTTTACACTTGTTCTCACACAATTCTATGATATTCATTAGTATTTCCTCTGAATTACTACTGATTTCTAGTTGTTTCTTATAATGGGCCTTCTGCTCTACTTGTGGAACTTCACCACATGTAGAAACAACTTTATACAGTCTTCTGTGGACTTGCGAAGCTATATAAACTTGTCTTTCAACTGTTTTACAGTTAAATACTACTTTTCAGTGCATTCTGGTGGTTTGAAACACTGGTTTCATGTGAACTAACTCTATTTCAAGGATTTCTGCAGTGTACAACATCCTTTCTAGACTAGAGACTTACATTTTGATGTCTTTTACACTTGTTCTCTCTCTATTCTGTGATATTCATTAGTATTTGCTCTGAATGACTACTGATTTCTAGCTGTTTCCTATAATGGGCCTTCTTTTCTACTTGTGGGACTTCACCACATGTAGAAACAACTTTATACACTCTTCTCTGAACTTGAGAAGCTACATACACTTGTCTTTCAACTGTTTTACAGTTGAATACTACTTTTCAGTGAATTCTAGTGGGTTGAAACACTGTTTTCTTGTGAAGTAACTCTATTTCAAGGATTTCTGTAGTGTATAACATCCTTTCTAGACTAGAAACTTAGATTTTTATGTCTTTTACACTTGTTCTCACAAAATTCTATGATATTCATTACTATTTCCTCTGAATTACTACTGATTTCTAGCTGTTTCTTATAATGGGCCTTCTGCTCTACTTGGGGAACTTCACCACATGTAGAAACAACTTTATACAGTCTTCTGTTGACTTGCGAAGCTATATAAACTTGTCTTTCAACTGTTTTACAGTTAAATACTACTTTTCAGTGCATTCTGGTGGTTTGAAACACTGGTTTCATGTGAACTAACTCTATTTCAAGGATTTCTGCAGTGTACAACATCCTTTCTAGACTAGAGACTTACATTTTGATGTCTTTTACACTTGTTCTCTCTCTATTCTGTGATATTCATTAGTATTTGCTCTGAATGACTACTGATTTCTAGCTGTTTCCTATAATGGGCCTTCTTTTCTACTTGTGGGACTTCACCACATGTAGAAACAACTTTATACACTCTTCTCTGAACTTGAGAAGCTACATACACTTGTCTTTCAACTGTTTTACAGTTGAATACTACTTTTCAGTGAATTCTAGTGGGTTGAAACACTGGTTCTTGTGAAGTAACTCTATTTCAAGGATTTCTGTAGTGTATAACATCCTTTCTAGACTAGAGACTTACATTTTGATGTCTTTTACACTTGTTCTCTCTCTATTCTGTGATATTCATTAGTATTTGCTCTGAATGACTACTGATTTCTAGCTGTTTCCTATAATGGGCCTTCTTTTCTACTTGTGGGACTTCACCACATGTAGAAACAACTTTATACACTCTTCTCTGAACTTGAGAAGCTACATACACTTGTCTTTCAACTGTTTTACAGTTGAATACTACTTTTCAGTGAATTCTAGTGGGTTGAAACACTGTTTTCTTGTGAAGTAACTCTATTTCAAGGATTTCTGTAGTGTATAACATCCTTTCTAGACTAGAAACTTAGATTTTTATGTCTTTTACACTTGTTCTCACACAATTCTATGATATTCATTACTATTTCCTCTGAATTACTACTGATTTCTAGCTGTTTCTTATAATGGGCCTTGTGCTCTACTTGGGGAACTTCACCACATGTAGAAACAACTTTATACAGTCTTCTGTGGACTTGCGAAGCTATATAAACTTGTCTTTCAACTGTTTTACAGTTAAATACTACTTTTCAGTGCATTCTGGTGGTTTGAAACACTGGTTTCATGTGAACTAACTCTATTTCAAGGATTTCTGCAGTGTACAACATCCTTTCTAGACTAGAGACTTACATTTTGATGTCTTTTACACTTGTTCTCTCTCTATTCTGTGATATTCATTAGTATTTGCTCTGAATGACTACTGATTTCTAGCTGTTTCCTATAATGGGCCTTCTTTTCTACTTGTGGGACTTCACCACATGTAGAAACAACTTTATACACTCTCCTCTGAACTTGAGAAGCTACATACACTTGTCTTTCAACTGTTTTACAGTTGAATACTACTTTTCAGTGACTTCTAGTGGGTTGAAACACTGTTTTCTTGTGAAGTAACTCTATTTCAAGGATTTCTGTAGTGTACAACATCCTTTCTATACTAGAAACTTAGATTTTTATCTTTTACACTTGTTCTCACACAATTCTATGATATTCATTACTATTTCCTCTGAATTACTACTGATTTCTAGTTGTTTCTTATAATGGGCCTTCTGCTCTACTTGTGGAACTTCACCACATGTAGAAACAACTTTATACAGTCTTCTGTGGACTTGCGAAGCTATATAAACTTGTCTTTCAACTGTTTTACAGTTAAATACTACTTTTCAGTGCATTCTGGTGGTTTGAAACACTGGTTTCATGTGAACTAACTCTATTTCAAGGATTTCTGCAGTGTACAACATCCTTTCTAGACTAGAGACTTACATTTTGATGTCTTTTACACTTGTTCTCTCTCTATTCTGTGATATTCATTAGTATTTGCTCTGAATGACTACTGATTTCTAGCTGTTTCCTATAATGGGCCTTCTTTTCTACTTGTGGGACTTCACCACATGTAGAAACAACTTTATACACTCTTCTCTGAACTTGAGAAGCTACATACACTTGTCTTTCAACTGTTTTACAGTTGAATACTACTTTTCAGTGACTTCTAGTGGGTTGAAACACTGTTTTCTTGTGAAGTAACTCTATTTCAAGGATTTCTGTAGTGTATAACATCCTTTCTAGACTAGAAACTTAGATTTTTATGTCTTTTACACTTGTTCTCACAAAATTCTATGATATTCATTACTATTTCCTCTGAATTACTACTGATTTCTAGCTGTTTCTTATAATGGGCCTTCTGCTCTACTTGGGGAACTTCACCACATGTAGAAACAACTTTATACAGTCTTCTGTTGACTTGCGAAGCTATATAAACTTGTCTTTCAACTGTTTTACAGTTAAATACTACTTTTCAGTGCATTCTGGTGGTTTGAAACACTGGTTTCATGTGAACTAACTCTATTTCAAGGATTTCTGCAGTGTACAACATCCTTTCTAGACTAGAGACTTACATTTTGATGTCTTTTACACTTGTTCTCTCTCTATTCTGTGATATTCATTAGTATTTGCTCTGAATGACTACTGATTTCTAGCTGTTTCCTATAATGGGCCTTCTTTTCTACTTGTGGGACTTCACCACATGTAGAAACAACTTTATACACTCTTCTCTGAACTTGAGAAGCTACATACACTTGTCTTTCAACTGTTTTACAGTTGAATACTACTTTTCAGTGACTTCTAGTGGGTTGAAACACTGTTTTCTTGTGAAGTAACTCTATTTCAAGGATTTCTGTAGTGTACAACATCCTTTCTAGACTAGAAACTTAGATTTTTATCTTTTACACTTGTTCTCACACAATTCTATGATATTCATTAGTATTTCCTCTGAATTACTACTGATTTCTAGTTGTTTCTTATAATGGGCCTTCTGCTCTACTTGTGGAACTTCACCACATGTAGAAACAACTTTATACAGTCTTCTGTTGACTTGCGAAGCTATATAAACTTGTCTTTCAACTGTTTTACAGTTAAATACTACTTTTCAGTGCATTCTGGTGGTTTGAAACACTGGTTTCATGTGAACTAACTCTATTTCAAGGATTTCTGCAGTGTACAACATCCTTTCTAGACTAGAGACTTACATTTTGATGTCTTTTACACTTGTTCTCTCTCTATTCTGTGATATTCATTAGTATTTGCTCTGAATGACTACTGATTTCTAGCTGTTTCCTATAATGGGCCTTCTTTTCTACTTGTGGGACTTCACCACATGTAGAAACAACTTTATACACTCTTCTCTGAACTTGAGAAGCTACATACACTTGTCTTTCAACTGTTTTACAGTTGAATACTACTTTTCAGTGAATTCTAGTGGGTTGAAACACTGTTTTCTTGTGAAGTAACTCTATTTCAAGGATTTCTGTAGTGTATAACATCCTTTCTAGACTAGAAACTTAGATTTTTATGTCTTTTACACTTGTTCTCACAAAATTCTATGATATTCATTACTATTTCCTCTGAATTACTACTGATTTCTAGCTGTTTCTTATAATGGGCCTTCTGCTCTACTTGGGGAACTTCACCACATGTAGAAACAACTTTATACAGTCTTCTGTTGACTTGCGAAGCTATATAAACTTGTCTTTCAACTGTTTTACAGTTAAATACTACTTTTCAGTGAATTCTGGTGGGTTGAAACACTGTTTTCTTGTGAAGTAACTCTATTTCAAGGATTTCTGTAGTGTATAACATCCTTTCTAGACTAGAAACTTAGATTTTTATGTCTTTTACACTTGTTCTCACACAATTCTGTGATATTCATTACTATTTCCTCTGAATTACTACTGATTTCTAGCTGTTTCTTATAATGGGCCTTGTGCTCTACTTGGGGAACTTCACCACATGTAGAAACAACTTTATACAGTCTTCTGTGGACTTGCGAAGCTATATAAACTTGTCTTTCAACTGTTTTACAGTTAAATACTACTTTTCAGTGCATTCTGGTGGTTTGAAACACTGGTTTCATGTGAACTAACTCTATTTCAAGGATTTCTGCAGTGTACAACATCCTTTCTAGACTAGAGACTTACATTTTGATGTCTTTTACACTTGTTCTCTCTCTATTCTGTGATATTCATTAGTATTTGCTCTGAATGACTACTGATTTCTAGCTGTTTCCTATAATGGGCCTTCTTTTCTACTTGTGGGACTTCACCACATGTAGAAACAACTTTATACACTCTTCTCTGAACTTGAGAAGCTACATACACTTGTCTTTCAACTGTTTTACAGTTGAATACTACTTTTCAGTGACTTCTAGTGGGTTGAAACACTGTTTTCTTGTGAAGTAACTCTATTTCAAGGATTTCTGTAGTGTACAACATCCTTTCTATACTAGAAACTTAGATTTTTATCTTTTACACTTGTTCTCACACAATTCTATGATATTCATTACTATTTCCTCTGAATTACTACTGATTTCTAGTTGTTTCTTATAATGGGCCTTCTGCTCTACTTGTGGAACTTCACCACATGTAGAAACAACTTTATACAGTCTTCTGTTGACTTGCGAAGCTATATAAACTTGTCTTTCAACTGTTTTACAGTTAAATACTACTTTTCAGTGCATTCTGGTGGTTTGAAACACTGGTTTCATGTGAACTAACTCTATTTCAAGGATTTCTGCAGTGTACAACATCCTTTCTAGACTAGAGACTTACATTTTGATGTCTTTTACACTTGTTCTCTCTCTATTCTGTGATATTCATTAGTATTTGCTCTGAATGACTACTGATTTCTAGCTGTTTCCTATAATGGGCCTTCTTTTCTACTTGTGGGACTTCACCACATGTAGAAACAACTTTATACACTCTTCTCTGAACTTGAGAAGCTACATACACTTGTCTTTCAACTGTTTTACAGTTGAATACTACTTTTCAGTGACTTCTAGTGGGTTGAAACACTGTTTTCTTGTGAAGTAACTCTATTTCAAGGATTTCTGTAGTGTACAACATCCTTTCTAGACTAGAAACTTAGATTTTTATCTTTTACACTTGTTCTCACACAATTCTATGATATTCATTAGTATTTCCTCTGAATTACTACTGATTTCTAGTTGTTTCTTATAATGGGCCTTCTGCTCTACTTGTGGAACTTCACCACATGTAGAAACAACTTTATACAGTCTTCTGTTGACTTGCGAAGCTATATAAACTTGTCTTTCAACTGTTTTACAGTTAAATACTACTTTTCAGTGCATTCTGGTGGTTTGAAACACTGGTTTCATGTGAACTAACTCTATTTCAAGGATTTCTGCAGTGTACAACATCCTTTCTAGACTAGAGACTTACATTTTGATGTCTTTTACACTTGTTCTCTCTCTATTCTGTGATATTCATTAGTATTTGCTCTGAATGACTACTGATTTCTAGCTGTTTCCTATAATGGGCCTTCTTTTCTACTTGTGGGACTTCACCACATGTAGAAACAACTTTATACACTCTTCTCTGAACTTGAGAAGCTACATACACTTGTCTTTCAACTGTTTTACAGTTGAATACTACTTTTCAGTGAATTCTAGTGGGTTGAAACACTGTTTTCTTGTGAAGTAACTCTATTTCAAGGATTTCTGTAGTGTATAACATCCTTTCTAGACTAGAAACTTAGATTTTTATGTCTTTTACACTTGTTCTCACAAAATTCTATGATATTCATTACTATTTCCTCTGAATTACTACTGATTTCTAGCTGTTTCTTATAATGGGCCTTCTGCTCTACTTGGGGAACTTCACCACATGTAGAAACAACTTTATACAGTCTTCTGTTGACTTGCGAAGCTATATAAACTTGTCTTTCAACTGTTTTACAGTTAAATACTACTTTTCAGTGAATTCTGGTGGGTTGAAACACTGTTTTCTTGTGAAGTAACTCTATTTCAAGGATTTCTGTAGTGTATAACATCCTTTCTAGACTAGAAACTTAGATTTTTATGTCTTTTACACTTGTTCTCACACAATTCTGTGATATTCATTACTATTTCCTCTGAATTACTACTGATTTCTAGCTGTTTCTTATAATGGGCCTTGTGCTCTACTTGGGGAACTTCACCACATGTAGAAACAACTTTATACAGTCTTCTGTGGACTTGCGAAGCTATATAAACTTGTCTTTCAACTGTTTTACAGTTAAATACTACTTTTCAGTGCATTCTGGTGGTTTGAAACACTGGTTTCATGTGAACTAACTCTATTTCAAGGATTTCTGCAGTGTACAACATCCTTTCTAGACTAGAGACTTACATTTTGATGTCTTTTACACTTGTTCTCTCTCTATTCTGTGATATTCATTAGTATTTGCTCTGAATGACTACTGATTTCTAGCTGTTTCCTATAATGGGCCTTCTTTTCTACTTGTGGGACTTCACCACATGTAGAAACAACTTTATACACTCTTCTCTGAACTTGAGAAGCTACATACACTTGTCTTTCAACTGTTTTACAGTTGAATACTACTTTTCAGTGACTTCTAGTGGGTTGAAACACTGTTTTCTTGTGAAGTAACTCTATTTCAAGGATTTCTGTAGTGTACAACATCCTTTCTATACTAGAAACTTAGATTTTTATCTTTTACACTTGTTCTCACACAATTCTATGATATTCATTACTATTTCCTCTGAATTACTACTGATTTCTAGTTGTTTCTTATAATGGGCCTTCTGCTCTACTTGTGGAACTTCACCACATGTAGAAACAACTTTATACAGTCTTCTGTTGACTTGCGAAGCTATATAAACTTGTCTTTCAACTGTTTTACAGTTAAATACCACTTTTCAGTGCATTCTGGTGGTTTGAAACACTGGTTTCATGTGAACTAACTCTATTTCAAGGATTTCTGCAGTGTACAACATCCTTTCTAGACTAGAAACTTACATTTTGATGTCTTTTACACTTGTTCTCTCTCTATTCTGTGATATTCATTAGTATTTGCTCTGAATGACTACTGATTTCTAGCTGTTTCCTATAATGGGCCTTCTTTTCTACTTGTGGGACTTCACCACATGTAGAAACAACTTTATACACTCTTCTCTGAACTTGAGAAGCTACATACACTTGTCTTTCAACTGTTTTACAGTTGAATACTACTTTTCAGTGAATTCTAGTGGGTTGAAACACTGTTTTCTTGTGAAGTAACTCTATTTCAAGGATTTCTGTAGTGTATAACATCCTTTCTAGACTAGAAACTTAGATTTTTATGTCTTTTACACTTGTTCTCACACAATTCTATGATATTCATTACTATTTCCTCTGAATTACTACTGATTTCTAGCTGTTTCTTATAATGGGCCTTGTGCTCTACTTGGGGAACTTCACCACATGTAGAAAAAACTTTATACAGTCTTCTGTGGACTTGCGAAGCTATATAAACTTGTCTTTCAACTGTTTTACAGTTAAATACTACTTTTCAGTGCATTCTGGTGGTTTGAAACACTGGTTTCATGTGAACTAACTCTATTTCAAGGATTTCTGCAGTGTACAACATCCTTTGTAGACTAGAGACTTACATTTTGATGTCTTTTACACTTGTTCTCTCTCTATTCTGTGATATTCATTAGTATTTGCTCTGAATGACTACTGATTTCTAGCTGTTTCCTATAATGGGCCTTCTTTTCTACTTGTGGGACTTCACCACATGTAGAAACAACTTTATACACTCTTCTCTGAACTTGAGAAGCTACATACACTTGTCTTTCAACTGTTTTACAGTTGAATACTACTTTTCAGTGAATTCTAGTGGGTTGAAACACTGTTTTCTTGTGAAGTAACTCTATTTCAAGGATTTCTGTAGTGTATAACATCCTTTCTAGACTAGAAACTTAGATTTTTATGTCTTTTACACTTGTTCTCACAAAATTCTTTGATATTCATTACTATTTCCTCTGAATTACTACTGATTTCTAGCTGTTTCTTATAATGGGCCTTCTGCTCTACTTGGGGAACTTCACCACATGTAGAAACAACTTTATACACTCTTCTGTGGACTTGCGAAGCTATATAAATTTGTCTTTCAACTGTTTTACAGTTAAATACTTCTTTTCAGTGCATTCTGGTGGTTTGAAACACTGGTTTCATGTGAACTAACTCTATTTCAAGGATTTCTGCAGTGTACAACATCCTTTCTAGACTAGAGACTTACATTTTGATGTCTTTTACACTTGTTCTCTCTCTATTCTGTGATATTCATTAGTATTTGCTCTGAATGACTACTGATTTCTAGCTGTTTCCTATAATGGGCCTTCTTTTCTACTTGTGGGACTTCACCACATGTAGAAACAACTTTATACACTCTTCTCTAAACTTGAGAAGCTACATACACTTGTCTTTCAACTGTTTTACAGTTGAATACTACTTTTCAGTGACTTCTAGTGGGTTGAAACACTGTTTTCTTGTGAAGTAACTCTATTTCAAGGATTTCTGTAGTGTACAACATCCTTTCTAGACTAGAAACTTAGATTTTTATCTTTTACACTTGTTCTCACACAATTCTATGATATTCATTAGTATTTCCTCTGAATTACTACTGATTTCTAGTTATTTCTTATAATGGGCCTTCTGCTCTACTTGGGGAACTTCACCACATGTAGAAACAACTTTATACAGTCTTCTGTTGACTTGCGAAGCTATATAAACTTCTCTTTCAACTGTTTTACAGTTAAATACTACTTTTCAGTGCATTCTGGTGGTTTGAAACACTGGTTTCATGTGAACTAACTCTATTTCAAGGATTTCTGCAGTGTACAACATCCTTTCTAGACTAGAGACTTACATTTTGATGTCTTTTACACTTGTTCTCTCTCTATTCTGTGATATTCATTAGTATTTGCTCTGAATGACTACTGATTTCTAGCTGTTTCCTATAATGGGCCTTCTTTTCTACTTGTGGGACTTCACCACATGTAGAAACAACTTTATACACTCTTCTCTGAACTTGAGAAGCTACATACACTTGTCTTTCAACTGTTTTACAGTTGAATACTACTTTTCAGTGAATTCTAGTGGGTTGAAACACTGTTTTCTTGTGAAGTAACTCTATTTCAAGGATTTCTGTAGTGTATAACATCCTTTCTAGACTAGAAACTTAGATTTTTATGTCTTTTACACTTGTTCTCACAAAATTCTATGATATTCATTACTATTTCCTCTGAATTACTACTGATTTCTAGCTGTTTCTTATAATGGGCCTTCTGCTCTACTTGGGGAACTTCACCACATGTAGAAACAACTTTATACACTCTTCTGTGGACTTGCGAAGCTATATAAATTTGTCTTTCAACTGTTTTACAGTTAAATACTTCTTTTCAGTGCATTCTGGTGGTTTGAAACACTGGTTTCATGTGAACTAACTCTATTTCAAGGATTTCTGCAGTGTACAACATCCTTTCTAGACTAGAGACTTACATTTTGATGTCTTTTACACTTGTTCTCTCTCTATTCTGTGATATTCATTAGTATTTGCTCTGAATGACTACTGATTTCTAGCTGTTTCCTATAATGGGCCTTCTTTTCTACTTGTGGGACTTCACCACATGTAGAAACAACTTTATACACTCTTCTCTGAACTTGAGAAGCTACATACACTTGTCTTTCAACTGTTTTACAGTTGAATACTACTTTTCAGTGACTTCTAGTGGGTTGAAACACTGTTTTCTTGTGAAGTAACTCTATTTCAAGGATTTCTGTAGTGTACAACATCCTTTCTATACTAGAAACTTAGATTTTTATCTTTTACACTTGTTCTCACACAATTCTATGATATTCATTACTATTTCCTCTGAATTACTACTGATTTCTAGTTGTTTCTTATAATGGGCCTTCTGCTCTACTTGTGGAACTTCACCACATGTAGAAACAACTTTATACAGTCTTCTGTTGACTTGCGAAGCTATATAAACTTGTCTTTCAACTGTTTTACAGTTAAATACTACTTTTCAGTGCATTCTGGTGGTTTGAAACACTGGTTTCATGTGAACTAACTCTATTTCAAGGATTTCTGCAGTGTACAACATCCTTTCTAGACTAGAAACTTACATTTTGATGTCTTTTACACTTGTTCTCTCTCTATTCTGTGATATTCATTAGTATTTGCTCTGAATGACTACTGATTTCTAGCTGTTTCCTATAATGGGCCTTCTTTTCTACTTGTGGGACTTCACCACATGTAGAAACAACTTTATACACTCTTCTCTGAACTTGAGAAGCTACATACACTTGTCTTTCAACTGTTTTACAGTTGAATACTACTTTTCAGTGAATTCTAGTGGGTTGAAACACTGTTTTCTTGTGAAGTAACTCTATTTCAAGGATTTCTGTAGTGTATAACATCCTTTCTAGACTAGAAACTTAGATTTTTATGTCTTTTACACTTGTTCTCACACAATTCTATGATATTCATTACTATTTCCTCTGAATTACTACTGATTTCTAGCTGTTTCTTATAATGGGCCTTGTGCTCTACTTGGGGAACTTCACCACATGTAGAAAAAACTTTATACAGTCTTCTGTGGACTTGCGAAGCTATATAAACTTGTCTTTCAACTGTTTTACAGTTAAATACTACTTTTCAGTGCATTCTGGTGGTTTGAAACACTGGTTTCATGTGAACTAACTCTATTTCAAGGATTTCTGCAGTGTACAACATCCTTTGTAGACTAGAGACTTACATTTTGATGTCTTTTACACTTGTTCTCTCTCTATTCTGTGATATTCATTAGTATTTGCTCTGAATGACTACTGATTTCTAGCTGTTTCCTATAATGGGCCTTCTTTTCTACTTGTGGGACTTCACCACATGTAGAAACAACTTTATACACTCTTCTCTGAACTTGAGAAGCTACATACACTTGTCTTTCAACTGTTTTACAGTTGAATACTACTTTTCAGTGAATTCTAGTGGGTTGAAACACTGTTTTCTTGTGAAGTAACTCTATTTCAAGGATTTCTGTAGTGTATAACATCCTTTCTAGACTAGAAACTTAGATTTTTATGTCTTTTACACTTGTTCTCACAAAATTCTTTGATATTCATTACTATTTCCTCTGAATTACTACTGATTTCTAGCTGTTTCTTATAATGGGCCTTCTGCTCTACTTGGGGAACTTCACCACATGTAGAAACAACTTTATACACTCTTCTGTGGACTTGCGAAGCTATATAAATTTGTCTTTCAACTGTTTTACAGTTAAATACTTCTTTTCAGTGCATTCTGGTGGTTTGAAACACTGGTTTCATGTGAACTAACTCTATTTCAAGGATTTCTGCAGTGTACAACATCCTTTCTAGACTAGAGACTTACATTTTGATGTCTTTTACACTTGTTCTCTCTCTATTCTGTGATATTCATTAGTATTTGCTCTGAATGACTACTGATTTCTAGCTGTTTCCTATAATGGGCCTTCTTTTCTACTTGTGGGACTTCACCACATGTAGAAACAACTTTATACACTCTTCTCTAAACTTGAGAAGCTACATACACTTGTCTTTCAACTGTTTTACAGTTGAATACTACTTTTCAGTGACTTCTAGTGGGTTGAAACACTGTTTTCTTGTGAAGTAACTCTATTTCAAGGATTTCTGTAGTGTACAACATCCTTTCTAGACTAGAAACTTAGATTTTTATCTTTTACACTTGTTCTCACACAATTCTATGATATTCATTAGTATTTCCTCTGAATTACTACTGATTTCTAGTTATTTCTTATAATGGGCCTTCTGCTCTACTTGGGGAACTTCACCACATGTAGAAACAACTTTATACAGTCTTCTGTTGACTTGCGAAGCTATATAAACTTCTCTTTCAACTGTTTTACAGTTAAATACTACTTTTCAGTGCATTCTGGTGGTTTGAAACACTGGTTTCATGTGAACTAACTCTATTTCAAGGATTTCTGCAGTGTACAACATCCTTTCTAGACTAGAGACTTACATTTTGATGTCTTTTACACTTGTTCTCTCTCTATTCTGTGATATTCATTAGTATTTGCTCTGAATGACTACTGATTTCTAGCTGTTTCCTATAATGGGCCTTCTTTTCTACTTGTGGGACTTCACCACATGTAGAAACAACTTTATACACTCTTCTCTGAACTTGAGAAGCTACATACACTTGTCTTTCAACTGTTTTACAGTTGAATACTACTTTTCAGTGAATTCTAGTGGGTTGAAACACTGTTTTCTTGTGAAGTAACTCTATTTCAAGGATTTCTGTAGTGTATAACATCCTTTCTAGACTAGAAACTTAGATTTTTATGTCTTTTACACTTGTTCTCACAAAATTCTATGATATTCATTACTATTTCCTCTGAATTACTACTGATTTCTAGCTGTTTCTTATAATGGGCCTTCTGCTCTACTTGGGGAACTTCACCACATGTAGAAACAACTTTATACACTCTTCTGTGGACTTGCGAAGCTATATAAATTTGTCTTTCAACTGTTTTACAGTTAAATACTTCTTTTCAGTGCATTCTGGTGGTTTGAAACACTGGTTTCATGTGAACTAACTCTATTTCAAGGATTTCTGCAGTGTACAACATCCTTTCTAGACTAGAGACTTACATTTTGATGTCTTTTACACTTGTTCTCTCTCTATTCTGTGATATTCATTAGTATTTGCTCTGAATGACTACTGATTTCTAGCTGTTTCCTATAATGGGCCTTCTTTTCTACTTGTGGGACTTCACCACATGTAGAAACAACTTTATACACTCTTCTCTAAACTTGAGAAGCTACATACACTTGTCTTTCAACTGTTTTACAGTTGAATACTACTTTTCAGTGACTTCTAGTGGGTTGAAACACTGTTTTCTTGTGAAGTAACTCTATTTCAAGGATTTCTGTAGTGTACAACATCCTTTCTAGACTAGAAACTTAGATTTTTATCTTTTACACTTGTTCTCACACAATTCTATGATATTCATTAGTATTTCCTCTGAATTACTACTGATTTCTAGTTGTTTCTTATAATGGGCCTTCTGCTCTACTTGTGGAACTTCACCACATGTAGAAACAACTTTATACAGTCTTCTGTTGACTTGCGAAGCTATATAAACTTGTCTTTCAACTGTTTTACAGTTAAATACTACTTTTCAGTGCATTCTGGTGGTTTGAAACACTGGTTTCATGTGAACTAACTCTATTTCAAGGATTTCTGCAGTGTACAACATCCTTTCTAGACTAGAGACTTACATTTTGATGTCTTTTACACTTGTTCTCTCTCTATTCTGTGATATTCATTAGTATTTCCTCTGAATTACTACTGATTTCTAGCTGTTTCTTATAATGGGCCTTCTGCTCTACTTGGGGAACTTCACCACATGTAGAAACAACTTTATACAGTCTTCTGTGGACTTGCGAAGCTATATAAACTTGTGTTTCAACTGTTTTACAGTTAAATACTACTTTTCAGTGCATTCTGGTGGTTTGAAACACTGGTTTCATGTGAACTAACTTTATTTCAAGGATTTCTGCAGTGTACAACATCCTTTCTAGACTAGACACTTTCATTTTGATGTGTTTTACACTTGTTCTCTCACTATTCTGTGATATTCATTAGTATTTGCTCTGAATTACTAATGCTTTCTTGCAGTGTCCTATAATGGGCCTTCTGGTATACTTGCGGGACTTCACCACATGTAGAAACAACTTTATACACTCTTCTCTGAACTTGAGAAGCTACATACACTTGTCTTTCAACTGTTTTACAGTTGAATACTACTTTTCAGTGACTTCTAGTGGGTTGAAACACTGTTTTCTTGTGAAGTAACTCTATTTCAAGGATTTCTGTAGTGTACAACATCCTTTCTAGACTAGAAACTTAGATTTTTATCTTTTACACTTGTTCTCACACAATTCTATGATATTCATTAGTATTTCCTCTGAATTACTACTGATTTCTAGTTGTTTCTTATAATGGGCCTTCTGCTCTACTTGGGGAACTTCACCACATGTAGAAACAACTTTATACAGTCTTCTGTTGACTTGCGAAGCTATATAAACTTCTCTTTCAACTGTTTTACAGTTAAATACTACTTTTCAGTGCATTCTGGTGGTTTGAAACACTGGTTTCATGTGAACTAACTCTATTTCAAGGATTTCTGCAGTGTACAACATCCTTTCTAGACTAGAGACTTACATTTTGATGTCTTTTACACTTGTTCTCTCTCTATTCTGTGATATTCATTAGTATTTGCTCTGAATGACTACTGATTTCTAGCTGTTTCCTATAATGGGCCTTCTTTTCTACTTGTGGGACTTCACCACATGTAGAAACAACTTTATACACTCTTCTCTGAACTTGAGAAGCTACATACACTTGTCTTTCAACTGTTTTACAGTTGAATACTACTTTTCAGTGAATTCTAGTGGGTTGAAACACTGTTTTCTTGTGAAGTAACTCTATTTCAAGGATTTCTGTAGTGTATAACATCCTTTCTAGACTAGAAACTTAGATTTTTATGTCTTTTACACTTGTTCTCACAAAATTCTATGATATTCATTACTATTTCCTCTGAATTACTACTGATTTCTAGCTGTTTCTTATAATGGGCCTTCTGCTCTACTTGGGGAACTTCACCACATGTAGAAACAACTTTATACACTCTTCTGTGGACTTGCGAAGCTATATAAATTTGTCTTTCAACTGTTTTACAGTTAAATACTTCTTTTCAGTGCATTCTGGTGGTTTGAAACACTGGTTTCATGTGAACTAACTCTATTTCAAGGATTTCTGCAGTGTACAACATCCTTTCTAGACTAGAGACTTACATTTTGATGTCTTTTACACTTGTTCTCTCTCTATTCTGTGATATTCATTAGTATTTGCTCTGAATGACTACTGATTTCTAGCTGTTTCCTATAATGGGCCTTCTTTTCTACTTGTGGGACTTCACCACATGTAGAAACAACTTTATACACTCTTCTCTAAACTTGAGAAGCTACATACACTTGTCTTTCAACTGTTTTACAGTTGAATACTACTTTTCAGTGACTTCTAGTGGGTTGAAACACTGTTTTCTTGTGAAGTAACTCTATTTCAAGGATTTCTGTAGTGTACAACATCCTTTCTAGACTAGGAACTTAGATTTTTATCTTTTACACTTGTTCTCACACAATTCTATGATATTCATTAGTATTTCCTCTGAATTACTACTGATTTCTAGTTGTTTCTTATAATGGGCCTTCTGCTCTACTTGTGGAACTTCACCACATGTAGAAACAACTTTATACAGTCTTCTGTTGACTTGCGAAGCTATATAAACTTGTCTTTCAACTGTTTTACAGTTAAATACTACTTTTCAGTGCATTCTGGTGGTTTGAAACACTGGTTTCATGTGAACTAACTCTATTTCAAGGATTTCTGCAGTGTACAACATCCTTTCTAGACTAGAGACTTACATTTTGATGTCTTTTACACTTGTTCTCTCTCTATTCTGTGATATTCATTAGTATTTCCTCTGAATTACTACTGATTTCTAGCTGTTTCTTATAATGGGCCTTCTGCTCTACTTGGGGAACTTCACCACATGTAGAAACAACTTTATACAGTCTTCTGTGGACTTGCAAAGCTATATAAACTTGTGTTTCAACTGTTTTACAGTTAAATACTACTTTTCAGTGCATTCTGGTGGTTTGAAACACTGGTTTCATGTGAACTAACTTTATTTCAAGGATTTCTGCAGTGTACAACATCCTTTCTAGACTAGACACTTTCATTTTGATGTGTTTTACACTTGTTCTCTCACTATTTTGTGATATTCATTAGTATTTGCTCTGAATTACTAATGCTTTCTTGCAGTGTCCTATAATGGGCCTTCTGGTATACTTGCGGGACTTCACCACATGTAGAAACAACTTTATACACTCTTCTCTGAACTTGAGAAGCTACATACACTTGTCTTTCAACTGTTTTACAGTTGAATACTACTTTTCAGTGAATTCTAGTGGGTTGAAACACTGTTTTCTTGTGAAGTAACTCTATTTCAAGGATTTCTGTAGTGTATAACATCCTTTCTAGACTAGAAACTTAGATTTTTATGTCTTTTACACTTGTTCTCACACAATTCTATGATATTCATTACTATTTCCTCTGAATTACTACTGATTTCTAGCTGTTTCTTATAATGGGCCTTGTGCTCTACTTGGGGAACTTCACCACATGTAGAAACAACTTTATACAGTCTTCTGTGGACTTGCGAAGCTATATAAACTTGTCTTTCAACTGTTTTACAGTTAAATACTACTTTTCAGTGCATTCTGGTGGTTTGAAACACTGGTTTCATGTGAACTAACTCTATTTCAAGGATTTCTGCAGTGTACAACATCCTTTCTAGACTAGAGACTTACATTTTGATGTCTTTTACACTTGTTCTCTCTCTATTCCATGATATTCATTAGTATTTGCTCTGAATGACTACTGATTTCTAGCTGTTTCCTATAATGGGCCTTCTTTTCTACTTGTGGGACTTCACCACATGTAGAAACAACTTTATACACTCTTCTCTGAACTTGAGAAGCTACATACACTTGTCTTTCAACTGTTTTACAGTTGAATACTACTTTTCAGTGACTTCTAGTGGGTTGAAACACTGTTTTCTTGTGAAGTAACTCTATTTCAAGGATTTCTGTAGTGTACAACATCCTTTCTAGACTAGAAACTTAGATTTTTATCTTTTACACTTGTTCTCACACAATTCTATGATATTCATTACTATTTCCTCTGAATTACTACTGATTTCTAGTTGTTTCTTATAATGGGCCTTCTGCTCTACTTGTGGAACTTCACCACATGTAGAAACAACTTTATACACTCTTCTGTGGACTTGCGAAGCTATATAAACTTGTCTTTCAACTGTTTTACAGTTAAATACTACTTTTCAGTGCATTCTGGTGGTTTGAAACACTGGTTTCATGTGAACTAACTCTATTTCAAGGATTTCTGCAGTGTACAACATCCTTTCTAGACTAGAGACTTACATTTTGATATCTTTTACACTTGTTCTCTCTCTATTCTGTGATATTCATTAGTATTTGCTCTGAATGACTACTGATTTCTAGCTGTTTCCTATAATGGGCCTTCTTTTCTACTTGTGGGACTTCACCACATGTAGAAACAACTTTCTACACTCTTCTCTGAACTTGAGAAGCTACATACACTTGTCTTTCAACTGTTTTACAGTTGAATACTACTTTTCAGTGAATTCTAGTGGGTTGAAACACTGGTTCTTGTGAAGTAACTCTATTTCAAGGATTTCTGTAGTGTATAACATCCTTTCTAGACTAGAAACTTAGATTTTTATGTCTTTTACACTTGTTTTCACAATATTCTATGATATTCATTAGTATTTCCTCTGAATTACTACTGATTTCTAGCTGTTTCTTATAATGGGCCTTCTGCTCTACTTGGGGAACTTCACCACATGTAGAAACAACTTTATACAGTCTTCTGTGGACTTGCGAAGCTATATAAACTTGTGTTTCAACTGTTTTACAGTTAAATACTACTTTTCAGTGCATTCTGGTGGTTTGAAACACTGGTTTCATGTGAACTAACTCTATTTCAAGGATTTCTGCAGTGTACAACATCCTTTCTAGACTAGACACTTTCATTTTGATGTGTTTTACACTTGTTCTCTCACTATTCTGTGATATTCATTAGTATTTGCTCTGAATTACTAATGCTTTCTTGCAGTGTCCTATAATGGGCCTTCTGGTATACTTGCGGGACTTCACCACATGTAGAAACAACTTTATACACTCTTCTCGGAACTTGAGAAGCTACATACACTTGTCTTTCAACTGTTTTACAGTTGAATACTACTGTTCAGTGAATTCTAGTGGGTTGAAACACTGTTTTCTTGTGAAGTAACTCTATTTCAAGGATTTCTGTAGTGTATAACATCCTTTCTAGACTAGAAACTTAGATTTTTATGTCTTTTACACTTGTTCTCACACAATTCTATGATATTCATTACTATTTCCTCTGAATTACTACTGATTTCTAGCTGTTTCTTATAATGGGCCTTGTGCTCTACTTGGGGAACTTCACCACATGTAGAAACAACTTTATACAGTCTTCTGTGGACTTGCGAAGCTATATAAACTTGTCTTTCAACTGTTTTACAGTTAAATACTACTTTTCAGTGCATTCTGGTGGTTTGAAACACTGGTTTCATGTGAACTAACTCTATTTCAAGGATTTCTGCAGTGTACAACATCCTTTCTAGACTAGAGACTTACATTTTGATGTCTTTTACACTTGTTCTCTCTCTATTCTGTGATATTCATTAGTATTTGCTCTGAATGACTACTGATTTCTAGCTGTTTCCTATAATGGGCCTTCTTTTCTACTTGTGGGACTTCACCACATGTAGAAACAACTTTATACACTCTTCTCTGAACTTGAGAAGCTACATACACTTGTCTTTCAACTGTTTTACAGTTGAATACTACTTTTCAGTGAATTCTAGTGGGTTGAAACACTGTTTTCTTGTGAAGTAACTCTATTTCAAGGATTTCTGTAGTGTATAACATCCTTTCTAGACTAGAAACTTAGATTTTTATGTCTTTTACACTTGTTCTCACAAAATTCTATGATATTCATTACTATTTCCTCTGAATTACTACTGATTTCTAGCTGTTTCTTATAATGGGCCTTCTGCTCTACTTGGGGAACTTCACCACATGTAGAAACAACTTTATACAGTCTTCTGTTGACTTGCGAAGCTATATAAACTTCTCTTTCAACTGTTTTACAGTTAAATACTACTTTTCAGTGCATTCTGGTGGTTTGAAACACTGGTTTCATGTGAACTAACTCTATTTCAAGGATTTCTGCAGTGTACAACATCCTTTCTAGACTAGAGACTTACATTTTGATGTCTTTTACACTTGTTCTCTCTCTATTCTGTGATATTCATTAGTATTTGCTCTGAATGACTACTGATTTCTAGCTGTTTCCTATAATGGGCCTTCTTTTCTACTTGTGGGACTTCACCACATGTAGAAACAACTTTATACACTCTTCTCTGAACTTGAGAAGCTACATACACTTGTCTTTCAACTGTTTTACAGTTGAATACTACTTTTCAGTGAATTCTAGTGGGTTGAAACACTGTTTTCTTGTGAAGTAACTCTATTTCAAGGATTTCTGTAGTGTATAACATCCTTTCTAGACTAGAAACTTAGATTTTTATGTCTTTTACACTTGTTCTCACAAAATTCTATGATATTCATTACTATTTCCTCTGAATTACTACTGATTTCTAGCTGTTTCTTATAATGGGCCTTCTGCTCTACTTGGGGAACTTCACCACATGTAGAAACAACTTTATACACTCTTCTGTGGACTTGCGAAGCTATATAAATTTGTCTTTCAACTGTTTTACAGTTAAATACTTCTTTTCAGTGCATTCTGGTGGTTTGAAACACTGGTTTCATGTGAACTAACTCTATTTCAAGGATTTCTGCAGTGTACAACATCCTTTCTAGACTAGAGACTTACATTTTGATGTCTTTTACACTTGTTCTCTCTCTATTCTGTGATATTCATTAGTATTTGCTCTGAATGACTACTGATTTCTAGCTGTTTCCTATAATGGGCCTTCTTTTCTACTTGTGGGACTTCACCACATGTAGAAACAACTTTATACACTCTTCTCTGAACTTGAGAAGCTACATACACTTGTCTTTCAACTGTTTTACAGTTGAATACTACTTTTCAGTGAATTCTAGTGGGTTGAAACACTGTTTTCTTGTGAAGTAACTCTATTTCAAGGATTTCTGTAGTGTACAACATCCTTTCTAGACTAGAAACTTAGATTTTTATCTTTTACACTTGTTCTCACACAATTCTATGATATTCATTAGTATTTCCTCTGAATTACTACTGATTTCTAGTTGTTTCTTATAATGGGCCTTCTGCTCTACTTGTGGAACTTCACCACATGTAGAAACAACTTTATACAGTCTTCTGTTGACCTGCGAAGCTATATAAACTTGTCTTTCAACTGTTTTACAGTTAAATACTACTTTTCAGTGCATTCTGGTGGTTTGAAACACTGGTTTCATGTGAACTAACTCTATTTCAAGGATTTCTGCAGTGTACAACATCCTTTCTAGACTAGAGACTTACATTTTGATGTCTTTTACACTTGTTCTCTCTCTATTCTGTGATATTCATTAGTATTTGCTCTGAATGACTACTGATTTCTAGCTGTTTCCTATAATGGGCCTTCTTTTCTACTTGTGGGACTTCACCACATGTAGAAACAACTTTATACACTCTTCTCTGAACTTGAGAAGCTACATACACTTGTCTTTCAACTGTTTTACAGTTGAATACTACTTTTCAGTGAATTCTAGTGGGTTGAAACACTGTTTTCTTGTGAAGTAACTCTATTTCAAGGATTTCTGTAGTGTATAACATCCTTTCTAGACTAGAAACTTAGATTTTTATGTCTTTTACACTTGTTCTCACAAAATTCTATGATATTCATTACTATTTCCTCTGAATTACTACTGATTTCTAGCTGTTTCTTATAATGGGCCTTCTGCTCTATTTGGGGAACTTCACCACATGTAGAAACAACTTTATACACTCTTCTGTGGACTTGCGAAGCTATATAAATTTGTCTTTCAACTGTTTTACAGTTAAATACTTCTTTTCAGTGCATTCTGGTGGTTTGAAACACTGGTTTCATGTGAACTAACTCTATTTCAAGGATTTCTGCAGTGTACAACATCCTTTCTAGACTAGAGACTTACATTTTGATGTCTTTTACACTTGTTCTCTCTCTATTCTGTGATATTCATTAGTATTGGCTCTGAATGACTACTGATTTCTAGCTGTTTCCTATAATGGGCCTTCTTTTCTACTTGTGGGACTTCACGACATGTAGAAACAACTTTATACACTCTTCTCTGAACTTGAGAAGCTACATACACTTGTCTTTCAACTGTTTTACAGTTGAATACTACTTTTCAGTGACTTCTAGTGGGTTGAAACACTGTTTTCTTGTGAAGTAACTCTATTTCAAGGATTTCTGTAGTGTACAACATCCTTTCTAGACTAGAAACTTAGATTTTTATCTTTTACACTTGTTCTCACACAATTCTATGATATTCATTAGTATTTCCTCTGAATTACTACTGATTTCTAGTTGTTTCTTATAATGGGCCTTCTGCTCTACTTGTGGAACTTCACCACATGTAGAAACAACTTTATACAGTCTTCTGTTGACCTGCGAAGCTATATAAACTTGTCTTTCAACTGTTTTACAGTTAAATACTACTTTTCAGTGCATTCTGGTGGTTTGAAACACTGGTTTCATGTGAACTAACTCTATTTCAAGGATTTCTGCAGTGTACAACATCCTTTCTAGACTAGAGACTTACATTTTGATGTCTTTTACACTTGTTCTCTCTCTATTCTGTGATATTCATTAGTATTTGCTCTGAATGACTACTGATTTCTAGCTGTTTCCTATAATGGGCCTTCTTTTCTACTTGTGGGACTTCACCACATGTAGAAACAACTTTATACACTCTTCTCTGAACTTGAGAAGCTACATACACTTGTCTTTCAACTGTTTTACAGTTGAATACTAATTTTCAGTGAATTCTAGTGGGTTGAAACACTGGTTCTTGTGAAGTAAATCTATTTCAAGGATTTCTGTAGTGTATAACATCCTTTCTAGACTAGAAACTTAGATTTTTATGTCTTTTACACTTGTTCTCACAAAATTCTATGATATTCATTAGTATTTCCTCTGAATTACTACTGATTTCTAGCTGTTTCTTATAATGGGCCTTCTGCTCTACTTGGGGAACTTCACCACATGTAGAAACAACTTTATACAGTCTTCTGTGGACTTGCGAAGCTATATAAACTTGTGTTTCAACTGTTTTACAGTTAAATACTACTTTTCAGTGCATTCTGGTGGTTTGAAACACTGGTTTCATGTGAACTAACTTTATTTCAAGGATTTCTGCAGTGTACAACATCCTTTCTAGACTAGACACTTTCATTTTGATGTGTTTTACACTTGTTCTCTCACTATTCTGTGATATTCATTAGTATTTGCTCTGAATTACTAATGCTTTCTTGCAGTGTCCTATAATGGGCCTTCTGGTATACTTGCGGGACTTCACCACATGTAGAAACAACTTTATACACTCTTCTCTGAACTTGAGAAGCTACATACACTTGTCTTTCAACTGTTTTACAGTTGAATACTACTTTTCAGTGAATTCTAGTGGGTTGAAACACTGTTTTCTTGTGAAGTAACTCTATTTCAAGGATTTCTGTAGTGTATAACATCCTTTCTAGACTAGAAACTTAGATTTTTATGTCTTTTACACTTGTTCTCACACAATTCTATGATATTCATTACTATTTCCTCTGAATTACTACTGATTTCTAGCTGTTTCTTATAATGGGCCTTGTGCTCTACTTGGGGAACTTCACCACATGTAGAAAAAACTTTATACAGTCTTCTGTGGACTTGCGAAGCTATATAAACTTGTCTTTCAACTGTTTTACAGTTAAATACTACTTTTCAGTGCATTCTGGTGGTTTGAAACACTGGTTTCATGTGAACTAACTCTATTTCAAGGATTTCTGCAGTGTACAACATCCTTTCTAGACTAGAGACTTACATTTTGATGTCTTTTACACTTGTTCTCTCTCTATTCCATGATATTCATTAGTATTTGCTCTGAATGACTACTGATTTCTAGCTGTTTCCTATAATGGGCCTTCTTTTCTACTTGTGGGACTTCACCACATGTAGAAACAACTTTATACACTCTTCTCTGAACTTGAGAAGCTACATACACTTGTCTTTCAACTGTTTTACAGTTGAATACTACTTTTCAGTGACTTCTAGTGGGTTGAAACACTGTTTTCTTGTGAAGTAACTCTATTTCAAGGATTTCTGTAGTGTACAACATCCTTTCTAGACTAGAAACTTAGATTTTTATCTTTTACACTTGTTCTCACACAATTCTATGATATTCATTACTATTTCCTCTGAATTACTACTGATTTCTAGTTGTTTCTTATAATGGGCCTTCTGCTCTACTTGTGGAACTTCACCACATGTAGAAACAACTTTATACACTCTTCTGTGGACTTGCGAAGCTATATAAACTTGTCTTTCAACTGTTTTACAGTTAAATACTACTTTTCAGTGCATTCTGGTGGTTTGAAACACTGGTTTCATGTGAACTAACCCTATTTCAAGGATTTCTGCAGTGTACAACATCCTTTCTAGACTAGAGACTTACATTTTGATATCTTTTACACTTGTTCTCTCTCTATTCTGTGATATTCATTAGTATTTGCTCTGAATGACTACTGATTTCTAGCTGTTTCCTATAATGGGCCTTCTTTTCTACTTGTGGGACTTCACCACATGTAGAAACAACTTTCTACACTCTTCTCTGAACTTGAGAAGCTACATACACTTGTCTTTCAACTGTTTTACAGTTGAATACTACTTTTCAGTGAATTCTAGTGGGTTGAAACACTGGTTCTTGTGAAGTAACTCTATTTCAAGGATTTCTGTAGTGTATAACATCCTTTCTAGACTAGAAACTTAGATTTTTATGTCTTTTACACTTGTTTTCACAATATTCTATGATATTCATTAGTATTTCCTCTGAATTACTACTGATTTCTAGCTGTTTCTTATAATGGGCCTTCTGCTCTACTTGGGGAACTTCACCACATGTAGAAACAACTTTATACAGTCTTCTGTGGACTTGCGAAGCTATATAAACTTGTGTTTCAATTGTTTTACAGTTAAATACTACTTTTCAGTGCATTCTGGTGGTTTGAAACACTGGTTTCATGTGAACTAACTCTATTTCAAGGATTTCTGCAGTGTACAACATCCTTTCTAGACTAGACACTTTCATTTTGATGTGTTTTACACTTGTTCTCTCTCTATTCTGTGATATTCATTAGTATTTGCTCTGAATGACTACTGATTTCTAGCTGTTTCCTATAATGGGCCTTCTTTTCTACTTGTGGGACTTCACCACATGTAGAAACAACTTTATACACTCTTCTCTGAACTTGAGAAGCTACATACACTTGTCTTTCAACTGTTTTACAGTTGAATACTACTTTTCAGTGAATTCTAGTGGGTTGAAACACTGTTTTCTTGTGAAGTAACTCTATTTCAAGGATTTCTGTAGTGTATAACATCCTTTCTAGACTAGAAACTTAGATTTTTATGTCTTTTACACTTGTTCTCACACAATTCTATGATATTCATTACTATTTCCTCTGAATTACTACTGATTTCTAGCTGTTTCTTATAATGGGCCTTCTGCTCTACTTGGGGAACTTCACCACATGTGGAAACAACTTTATACAGTCTTCTGTTGACTTGCGAAGCTATATAAACATGTCTTTCAACTGTTTTACAGTTAAATACTACTTTTCAGTGCATTCTGGTGGTTTGAAACACTGGTTTCATGTGAACTAACTCTATTTCAAGGATTTCTGCAGTGTACAACATCCTTTCTAGACTAGAGACTTACATTTTGATGTCTTTTACACTTGTTCTCTCTCTATTCTGTGATATTCATTAGTATTTGCTCTGAATGACTACTGATTTCTAGCTGTTTCCTATAATGGGCCTTCTTTTCTACTTGTGGGACTTCACCACATGTAGAAACAACTTTATACACTCTTCTCTGAACTTGAGAAGCTACATACACTTGTCTTTCAACTGTTTTACAGTTGAATACTACTTTTCAGTGAATTCTAGTGGGTTGAAACACTGTTTTCTTGTGAAGTAACTCTATTTCAAGGATTTCTGTAGTGTATAACATCCTTTCTAGACTAGAAACTTAGATTTTTATGTCTTTTACACTTGTTCTCACAAAATTCTATGATATTCATTACTATTTCCTCTGAATTACTACTGATTTCTAGCTGTTTCTTATAATGGGCCTTCTGCTCTATTTGGGGAACTTCACCACATGTAGAAACAACTTTATACACTCTTCTGTGGACTTGCGAAGCTATATAAATTTGTCTTTCAACTGTTTTACAGTTAAATACTTCTTTTCAGTGCATTCTGGTGGTTTGAAACACTGGTTTCATGTGAACTAACTCTATTTCAAGGATTTCTGCAGTGTACAACATCCTTTCTAGACTAGAGACTTACATTTTGATGTCTTTTACACTTGTTCTCTCTCTATTCTGTGATATTCATTAGTATTGGCTCTGAATGACTACTGATTTCTAGCTGTTTCCTATAATGGGCCTTCTTTTCTACTTGTGGGACTTCACGACATGTAGAAACAACTTTATACACTCTTCTCTGAACTTGAGAAGCTACATACACTTGTCTTTCAACTGTTTTACAGTTGAATACTACTTTTCAGTGACTTCTAGTGGGTTGAAACACTGTTTTCTTGTGAAGTAACTCTATTTCAAGGATTTCTGTAGTGTACAACATCCTTTCTAGACTAGAAACTTAGATTTTTATCTTTTACACTTGTTCTCACACAATTCTATGATATTCATTAGTATTTCCTCTGAATTACTACTGATTTCTAGTTGTTTCTTATAATGGGCCTTCTGCTCTACTTGTGGAACTTCACCACATGTAGAAACAACTTTATACAGTCTTCTGTTGACCTGCGAAGCTATATAAACTTGTCTTTCAACTGTTTTACAGTTAAATACTACTTTTCAGTGCATTCTGGTGGTTTGAAACACTGGTTTCATGTGAACTAACTCTATTTCAAGGATTTCTGCAGTGTACAACATCCTTTCTAGACTAGAGACTTACATTTTGATGTCTTTTACACTTGTTCTCTCTCTATTCTGTGATATTCATTAGTATTTGCTCTGAATGACTACTGATTTCTAGCTGTTTCCTATAATGGGCCTTCTTTTCTACTTGTGGGACTTCACCACGTGTAGAAACAACTTTATACACTCTTCTCTGAACTTGAGAAGCTACATACACTTGTCTTTCAACTGTTTTACAGTTGAATACTACTTTTCAGTGAATTCTAGTGGGTTGAAACACTGTTTTCTTGTGAGGTAACTCTATTTCAAGGATTTCTGTAGTGTACAACATCCTTTCTAGACTAGAAACTTAGATATTTATGTCTTTTACACTTGTTCGCACACAATTCTATGATATTCATTACTATTTCCTCTGAATTACTACTGATTTCTAGCTGTTTCTTATAATGGGCCTTCTGCTCTACTTGGGGAACTTCACCACATATAGAAACAACTTTATACACTCTTCTGTGGACTTGAGAAGCTATATAAATTTGTCTTTCAACTGTTTTACAGTTAAATACTTCTTTTCAGTGCATTCTGGTGGTTTGAAACATTGGTTTCATGTGAACTAACTCTATTTCAAGGATTTCTGCAGTGTACAACATCCTTTCTAGACTAGAGACTTACATTTTGATGTCTTTTACACTTGTTCTCTCTCTATTCTGTGATATTCATTAGTATTTGCTCTGAATGACTACTGATATCTAGCTGTTTCCTATAATGGGCCTTCTTTTCTACTTGTGGGACTTCACCACATGTAGAAACAACTTTATACACTCTTCTCTGAACTTGAGAAGCTACATACACTTGTCTTTCAACTGTTTTACAGTTGAATACTACTTTTCAGTGAATTCTAGTGGGTTGAAACACTGTTTTCTTGTGAAGTAACTCTATTTCAAGGATTTCTGCAGTGTACAACATCCTTTCTTGACTAGCGACTTACATTTTGATGTCTTTTACACTTGATCTCTCTCTATTCTGTGATATTCATTAGTATTTGCTCTGAATGACTACTGATTTCTAGCTATTTCCTATAATGGGCCTTCTTTTCTACTTGTGGGACTTCACCACATGTAGAAACAACTTTATACACTCTTCTCTGAACTTGAGAAGCTACATACACTTGTCTTTCAACTGTTTTACAGTTGAATACTACTTTTCAGTGAATTCTAGTGGGTTGAAACACTGTTTTCTTGTGAAGTAACTCTATTTCAAGGATTTCTGTAGTGTACAACATCCTTTCTAGACTAGAAACTTAGATTTTTATGTCTTTTACACTTGTTCTCACACAATTCTATGATATTCATTACTATTTCCTCTGAATTACTACTGATTTCTAGTTGTTTCTTATAATGGGCCTTCTGCTCTACTTGGGGAACTTCACCACATGTAGAAACAACTTTATACACTCTTCTGTGGACTTGCGAAGCTATATAAATTTGTCTTTCAACTGTTTTACAGTTAAATACTTCTTTTCAGTGCATTCTGGTGGTTTGAAACACTGGTTTCATGTGAACTAACTCTATTTCAAGGATTTCTGCAGTGTACAACATCCTTTCTAGACTAGAGACTTACATTTTGATGTCTTTTACACTTGTTCTCTCTCTATTCTGTGATATTCATTAGTATTTGCTCTGAATGACTACTGATTTCTAGCTGTTTCCTATAATGGGCCTTCTTTTCTACTTGTGGGACTTCACCACATGTAGAAACAACTTTATACACTCTTCTCTGAACTTGAGAAGCTACATACACTTGTCTTTCAACTGTTTTACAGTTGAATACTACTTTTCAGTGAATTCTAGTGTGTTGAAACACTGTTTTCTTGTGAAGTAACTCTATTTCAAGGATTTCTGTAGTGTATAACATCCTTTCTAGACTAGAAACTTAGATTTTTATGTCTTTTACACTTGTTCTCACACAATTCTATGATATTCATTACTATTTCCTCTGAATTACTACTGATTTCTAGCTGTTTCTTATAATGGGCCTTCTGCTCTACTTGGGGAACTTCACCACATGTAGAAACAACTTTATACACTCTTCTGTGGACTTGCGAAGCTATATAAATTTGTCTTTCAACTGTTTTACAGTTAAATACTTCTTTTCAGTGCATTCTGGTGGTTTGAAACACTGGTTTCATGTGAACTAACTCTATTTCAAGGATTTCTGCAGTGTACAACATCCTTTCTTGACTAGAGACTTACATTTTGATGTCTTTTACACTTGTGCTCTCTCTATTCTGTGATATTCATTAGTATTTGCTCTGAATGACTACTGATTTCTAGCTGTTTCCTATAATGGGCCTTCTTTTCTACTTGTGGGACTTCACCACATGTAGAAACAACTTTATACACTCTTCTCTGAACTTGAGAAGCTACATACACTTGTCTTTCAACTGTTTTACAGTTGAATACTACTTTTCAGTGACTTCTAGTGGGTTGAGACACTGTTTTCTTGTGAAGTAACTCTATTTCAAGGATTTCTGTAGTGTACAACATCCTTTCTAGACTAGAAACTTAGATTTTTATGTCTTTTACACTTGTTCTCACACAATTCTATGATATTCATTACTATTTCCTCTGAATTACTACTGATTTCTAGCTGTTTCTTATCATGGGCCTTCTGCTCTACTTGGGGAACTTCACCACATGTAGAAACAACTTTATACAGTCTTCTGTGGACTTGCGAAGCTATATAAACTTGTCTTTCAACTGTTTTACAGTTAAATACTACTTTTCAGTGCATTCTGGTGGTTTGAAACACTGGTTTCATGTGAACTAACTCTATTTCAAGGATTTCTGCAGTGTACAACATCCTTTCTAGACTAGAGACTTACATTTTGATGTCTTTTACACTTGTTCTCTCTCTATTCTGTGATATTCATTAGTATTTGCTCTGAATGACTACTGATTTCTAGCTGTTTCCTATAATGGGCCTTCTTTTCTACTTGTGGGACTTCACCACATGTAGAAACAACTTTATACACTCTTCTCTGAACTTGAGAAGCTACATACACTTGTCTTTCAACTGTTTTACAGTTGAATACTACTTTTCAGTGAATTCTAGTGGGTTGAAACACTGTTTTCTTGTGAAGTAACTCTATTTCAAGGATTTCTGTAGTGTATAACATCCTTTCTAGACTAGAAACTTAGATTTTTATGTCTTTTACACTTGTTCTCACACAATTCTATGATATTCATTACTATTTCCTCTGAATTACTACTGATTTCTAGCTGTTTCTTATAATGGGCCTTCTGCTCTACTTGGGGAACTTCACCACATGTAGAAACAACTTTATACAGTCTTCTGTTGACTTGCGAAGCTATATAAACATGTCTTTCAACTGTTTTACAGTTAAATACTACTTTTCAGTGCATTCTGGTGGTTTGAAACACTGGTTTCATGTGAACTAACTCTATTTCAAGGATTTCTGCAGTGTACAACATCCTTTCTAGACTAGAGACTTACATTTTGATGTCTTTTACACTTGTTCTCTCTCTATTCTGTGATATTCATTAGTATTTGCTCTGAATGACTACTGATTTCTAGCTGTTTCCTATAATGGGCCTTCTTTTCTACTTGTGGGACTTCACCACATGTAGAAACAACTTTATACACTCTTCTCTGAACTTGAGAAGCTACATACACTTGTCTTTCAACTGTTTTACAGTTGAATACTACTTTTCAGTGAATTCTAGTGGGTTGAAACACTGTTTTCTTGTGAAGTAACTCTATTTCAAGGATTTCTGTAGTGTATAACATCCTTTCTAGACTAGAAACTTAGATTTTTATGTCTTTTACACTTGTTCTCACACAATTCTATGATATTCATTACTATTTCCTCTGAATTACTACTGATTTCTAGCTGTTTCTTATAATGGGCCTTCTGCTCTACTTGGGGAACTTCACCACATATAGAAACAACTTTATACACTCTTCTGTGGACTTGCGAAGCTATATAAACTTGTCTTTCAACTGTTTTACAGTTAAATACTACTTTTCAGTGCATTCTGGTGGTTTGAAACACTGGTTTCATGTGAACTAACTCTATTTCAAGGATTTCTGCAGTGTACAACATCCTTTCTAGACTAGACACTTTCATTTTGATGTGTTTTACACTTGTTCTATCACTATTCTGTGATATTCATTAGTATTTGCTCTGAATTACTAATGCTTTCTTGCAGTGTCCTATAATGGGCCTTCTGGTATACTTGCGGGACTTCACCACATGTAGAAACAACTTTATACACTCTTCTCTGAACTTGAGAAGCTACATACACTTGTCTTTCAACTGTTTTACAGTTGAATACTACTTTTCAGTGAATTCTAGTGGGTTGAAACACTGTTTTCTTGTGAAGTAACTCTATTTCAAGGATTTCTGTAGTGTATAACATCCTTTCTAGACTAGAAACTTAGATTTTTATGTCTTTTACACTTGTTTTCACAAAATTCTATGATATTCATTACTATTTCCTCTGAATTACTACTGATTTCTAGCTGTTTCTTATAATGGGCCTTCTGCTCTACTTGGGGAACTTCACCACATGTAGAAACAACTTTATACAGTCTTCTGTGGACTTGCGAAGCTATATAAACTTGTCTTTCAACTGTTTTACAGTTAAATCCTTCTTTTCAGTGCATTCTGGTGGTTTGAAACACTGGTTTCATGTGAACTAACTCTATTTCAAGGATTTCTGCAGTGTACAACATCCTTTCTAGACTAGAGACTTACATTTTGATGTCTTTTACACTTGTTCTCTCTCTATTCTGTGATATTCATTAGTATTTGCTCTGAATGACTACTGATTTCTAGCTGTTTCCTATAATGGGCCTTCTTTTCTACTTGTGGGACTTCACCACATGTAGAAACAACTTTATACACTCTTCTCTGAACTTGAGAAGCTACATACACTTGTCTTTCAACTGTTTTATAGTTGAATACTACTTTTCAGTGAATTCTAGTGGGTTGAAACACTGTTTTCTTGTGAAGTAACTCTATTTCAAGGATTTCTGTAGTGTATAACATCCTTTCTAGACTAGAAACTTAGATTTTTATGTCTTTTACACTTGTTCTCACACAATTCTATGATATTCATTACTATTTCCTCTGAATTACTACTGATTTCTAGCTGTTTCTTATAATGGGCCTTCTGCTCTACTTGGGGAACTTCACCACATATAGAAACAACTTTATACACTCTTCTGTGGACTTGCGAAGCTATATAAACTTGTCTTTCAACTGTTTTACAGTTAAATACTACTTTTCAGTGCATTCTGGTGGTTTGAAACACTGGTTTCATGTGAACTAACTCTATTTCAAGGATTTCTGCAGTGTACAACATCCTTTCTAGACTAGACACTTTCATTTTGATGTGTTTTACACTTGTTCTCTCACTATTCTGTGATATTCATTAGTATTTGCTCTGAATTACTAATGCTTTCTTGCAGTGTCCTATAATGGGCCTTCTGGTATACTTGCGGGACTTCACCACATGTAGAAACAACTTTATACACTCTTCTCTGAACTTGAGAAGCTACATACACTTGTCTTTCAACTGTTTTACAGTTGAATACTACTTTTCAGTGAATTCTAGTGGGTTGAAACACTGGTTCTTGTGAAGTAACTCTATTTCAAGGATTTCTGTAGTGTATAACATCCTTTCTAGACTAGAAACTTAGATTTTTATGTCTTTTACACTTGTTTTCACAATATTCTATGATATTCATTAGTATTTCCTCTGAATTACTACTGATTTCTAGCTGTTTCTTATAATGGGCCTTCTGCTCTACTTGGGGAACTTCACCACATGTAGAAACAACTTTATACAGTCTTCTGTGGACTTGCGAAGCTATATAAACTTGTGTTTCAATTGTTTTACAGTTAAATACTACTTTTCAGTGCATTCTGGTGGTTTGAAACACTGGTTTCATGTGAACTAACTCTATTTCAAGGATTTCTGCAGTGTACAACATCCTTTCTAGACTAGACACTTTCATTTTGATGTGTTTTACACTTGTTCTCTCTCTATTCTGTGATATTCATTAGTATTTGCTCTGAATGACTACTGATTTCTAGCTGTTTCCTATAATGGGCCTTCTTTTCTACTTGTGGGACTTCACCACATGTAGAAACAACTTTATACACTCTTCTCTGAACTTGAGAAGCTACATACACTTGTCTTTCAACTGTTTTACAGTTGAATACTACTTTTCAGTGAATTCTAGTGGGTTGAAACACTGTTTTCTTGTGAAGTAACTCTATTTCAAGGATTTCTGTAGTGTATAACATCCTTTCTAGACTAGAAACTTAGATTTTTATGTCTTTTACACTTGTTCTCACACAATTCTATGATATTCATTACTATTTCCTCTGAATTACTACTGATTTCTAGCTGTTTCTTATAATGGGCCTTCTGCTCTACTTGGGGAACTTCACCACATGTGGAAACAACTTTATACAGTCTTCTGTTGACTTGCGAAGCTATATAAACATGTCTTTCAACTGTTTTACAGTTAAATACTACTTTTCAGTGCATTCTGGTGGTTTGAAACACTGGTTTCATGTGAACTAACTCTATTTCAAGGATTTCTGCAGTGTACAACATCCTTTCTAGACTAGAGACTTACATTTTGATGTCTTTTACACTTGTTCTCTCTCTATTCTGTGATATTCATTAGTATTTGCTCTGAATGACTACTGATTTCTAGCTGTTTCCTATAATGGGCCTTCTTTTCTACTTGTGGGACTTCACCACATGTAGAAACAACTTTATACACTCTTCTCTGAACTTGAGAAGCTACATACACTTGTCTTTCAACTGTTTTACAGTTGAATACTACTTTTCAGAGAATTCTAGTGGGTTGAAACACTGTTTTCTTGTGAAGTAACTCTATTTCAAGGATTTCTGTAGTGTATAACATCCTTTCTAGACTAGAAACTTAGATTTTTATGTCTTTTACACTTGTTCTCACAAAATTCTATGATATTCATTACTATTTCCTCTGAATTACTACTGATTTCTAGCTGTTTCTTATAATGGGCCTTCTGCTCTATTTGGGGAACTTCACCACATGTAGAAACAACTTTATACACTCTTCTGTGGACTTGCGAAGCTATATAAATTTGTCTTTCAACTGTTTTACAGTTAAATACTTCTTTTCAGTGCATTCTGGTGGTTTGAAACACTGGTTTCATGTGAACTAACTCTATTTCAAGGATTTCTGCAGTGTACAACATCCTTTCTAGACTAGAGACTTACATTTTGATGTCTTTTACACTTGTTCTCTCTCTATTCTGTGATATTCATTAGTATTTGCTCTGAATGACTACTGATTTCTAGCTGTTTCCTATAATGGGCCTTCTTTTCTACTTGTGGGACTTCACGACATGTAGAAACAACTTTATACACTCTTCTCTGAACTTGAGAAGCTACATACACTTGTCTTTCAACTGTTTTACAGTTGAATACTACTTTTCAGTGACTTCTAGTGGGTTGAAACACTGTTTTCTTGTGAAGTAACTCTATTTCAAGGATTTCTGTAGTGTACAACATCCTTTCTAGACTAGAAACTTAGATTTTTATCTTTTACACTTGTTCTCACACAATTCTATGATATTCATTAGTATTTCCTCTGAATTACTACTGATTTCTAGTTGTTTCTTATAATGGGCCTTCTGCTCTACTTGTGGAACTTCACCACATGTAGAAACAACTTTATACAGTCTTCTGTTGACTTGCGAAGCTATATAAACTTGTCTTTCAACTGTTTTACAGTTAAATACTACTTTTCAGTGCATTCTGGTGGTTTGAAACACTGGTTTCATGTGAACTAACTCTATTTCAAGGATTTCTGCAGTGTACAACATCCTTTCTAGACTAGAGACTTACATTTTGATGTCTTTTACACTTGTTCTCTCTCTATTCTGTGATATTCATTAGTATTTGCTCTGAATGACTACTGATTTCTAGCTGTTTCCTATAATGGGCCTTCTTTTCTACTTGTGGGACTTCACCACGTGTAGAAACAACTTTATACACTCTTCTCTGAACTTGAGAAGCTACATACACTTGTCTTTCAACTGTTTTACAGTTGAATACTACTTTTCAGTGAATTCTAGTGGGTTGAAACACTGTTTTCTTGTGAGGTAACTCTATTTCAAGGATTTCTGTAGTGTACAACATCCTTTCTAGACTAGAAACTTAGATATTTATGTCTTTTACACTTGTTCGCACACAATTCTATGATATTCATTACTATTTCCTCTGAATTACTACTGATTTCTAGCTGTTTCTTATAATGGGCCTTCTGCTCTACTTGGGGAACTTCACCACATATAGAAACAACTTTATACACTCTTCTGTGGACTTGAGAAGCTATATAAATTTGTCTTTCAACTGTTTTACAGTTAAATACTTCTTTTCAGTGCATTCTGGTGGTTTGAAACATTGGTTTCATGTGAACTAACTCTATTTCAAGGATTTCTGCAGTGTACAACATCCTTTCTAGACTAGAGACTTACATTTTGATGTCTTTTACACTTGTTCTCTCTCTATTCTGTGATATTCATTAGTATTTGCTCTGAATGACTACTGATATCTAGCTGTTTCCTATAATGGGCCTTCTTTTCTACTTGTGGGACTTCACCACATGTAGAAACAACTTTATACACTCTTCTCTGAACTTGAGAAGCTACATACACTTGTCTTTCAACTGTTTTACAGTTGAATACTACTTTTCAGTGAATTCTAGTGGGTTGAAACACTGTTTTCTTGTGAAGTAACTCTATTTCAAGGATTTCTGCAGTGTACAACATCCTTTCTTGACTAGCGACTTACATTTTGATGTCTTTTACACTTGATCTCTCTCTATTCTGTGATATTCATTAGTATTTGCTCTGAATGACTACTGATTTCTAGCTATTTCCTATAATGGGCCTTCTTTTCTACTTGTGGGACTTCACCACATGTAGAAACTACTTTATACACTCTTCTCTGAACTTGAGAAGCTACATACACTTGTCTTTCAACTGTTTTACAGTTGAATACTACTTTTCAGTGAATTCTAGTGGGTTGAAACACTGTTTTCTTGTGAAGTAACTCTATTTCAAGGATTTCTGTAGTGTACAACATCCTTTATAGACTAGAAACTTAGATTTTTATGTCTTTTACACTTGTTCTCACACAATTCTATGATATTCATTACTATTTCCTCTGAATTACTACTGATTTCTAGTTGTTTCTTATAATGGGCCTTCTGCTCTACTTGGGGAACTTCACCACATGTAGAAACAACTTTATACACTCTTCTGTGGACTTGCGAAGCTATAAATTTGTCTTTCAACTGTTTTACAGTTAAATACTTCTTTTCAGTGCATTCTGGTGGTTTGAAACACTGGTTTCATGTGAACTAACTCTATTTCAAGGATTTCTGCAGTGTACAATATCCTTTCTAGACTAGAGATTTACATTTTGATGTCTTTTACACTTGTTCTCTCTCTATTCTGTGATATTCATTAGTATTTGCTCTGAATGACTACTGATTTCTAGCTGTTTCCTATAATGGGCCTTCTTTTCTACTTGTGGGACTTCACCACATGTAGAAACAACTTTATACACTCTTCTCTGAACTTGAGAAGCTACATACACTTGTCTTTCAACTGTTTTACAGTTGAATACTACTTTTCAGTGAATTCTAGTGTGTTGAAACACTGTTTTCTTGTGAAGTAACTCTATTTCAAGGATTTCTGTAGTGTATAACATCCTTTCTAGACTAGAAACTTAGATTTTTATGTCTTTTACACTTGTTCTCACACAATTCTATGATATTCATTACTATTTCCTCTGAATTACTACTGATTTCTAGCTGTTTCTTATAATGGGCCTTCAGCTCTACTTGGGGAACTTCACCACATGTAGAAACAACTTTATACACTCTTCTGTGGACTTGCGAAGCTATATAAATTTGTCTTTCAACTGTTTTACAGTTAAATACTTCTTTTCAGTGCATTCTGGTGGTTTGAAACACTGGTTTCATGTGAACTAACTCTATTTCAAGGATTTCTGCAGTGTACAACATCCTTTCTTGACTAGAGACTTACATTTTCATGTCTTTTACACTTGTGCTCTCTCTATTCTGTGATATTCATTAGTATTTGCTCTGAATGACTACTGATTTCTAGCTGTTTCCTATAATGGGCCTTCTTTTCTACTTGTGGGACTTCACCACATGTAGAAACAACTTTATACACTCTTCTCTGAACTTGAGAAGCTACATACACTTGTCTTTCAACTGTTTTACAGTTGAATACTACTTTTCAGTGACTTCTAGTGGGTTGAAACACTGTTTTCTTGTGAAGTAACTCTATTTCAAGGATTTCTGTAGTGTACAACATCCTTTCTAGACTAGAAACTTAGATTTTTATGTCTTTTACACTTGTTCTCACACAATTCTATGATATTCATTACTATTTCCTCTGAATTACTACTGATTTCTAGCTGTTTCTTATCATGGGCCTTCTGCTCTACTTGGGGAACTTCACCACATGTAGAAACAACTTTATACAGTCTTCTGTGGACTTGCGAAGCTATATAAACTTGTCTTTCAACTGTTTTACAGTTAAATACTACTTTTCAGTGCATTCTGGTGGTTTGAAACACTGGTTTCATGTGAACTAACACTATTTCAAGGATTTCTGCAGTGTACAACATCCTTTCTAGACTAGAGACTTACATTTTGATGTCTTTTACACTTGTTCTCTCTCTATTCTGTGATATTCATTAGTATTTGCTCTGAATGACTACTGATTTCTAGCTGTTTCCTATAATGGGCCTTCTTTTCTACTTGTGGGACTTCACCACATGTAGAAACAACTTTATACACTCTTCTCTGAACTTGAGAAGCTACATACACTTGTCTTTCAACTGTTTTACAGTTGAATACTACTTTTCAGTGAATTCTAGTGGGTTGAAACACTGTTTTCTTGTGAAGTAACTCTATTTCAAGGATTTCTGTAGTGTATAACATCCTTTCTAGACTAGAAACTTAGATTTTTATGTCTTTTACACTTGTTCTCACACAATTCTATGATATTCATTACTATTTCCTCTGAATTACTACTGATTTCTAGCTGTTTCTTATAATGGGCCTTCTGCTCTACTTGGGGAACTTCACCACATGTAGAAACAACTTTATACACTCTTCTGTGGACTTGCGAAGCTATATAAATTTGTCTTTCAACTGTTTTACAGTTAAATACTTCTTTTCAGTGCATTCTGGTGGTTTGAAACACTGGTTTCATGTGAACTAACTCTATTTCAAGGATTTCTGCAGTGTACAACATCCTTTCTTGACTAGAGACTTACATTTTGATGTCTTTTACACTTGTTCTCTCTCTATTCTGTGATATTCATTAGTATTTGCTCTGAATGACTACTGATTTCTAGCTGTTTCCTATAATGGGCCTTCTTTTCTACTTGTGGGACTTCACCACATGTAGAAACAACTTTATACACTCTTCTCTGAACTTGAGAAGCTACATACACTTGTCTTTCAACTGTTTTACAGTTGAATACTACTTTTCAGTGACTTCTAGTGGGTTGAAACACTGTTTTCTTGTGAAGTAACTCTATTTCAAGGATTTCTGTAGTGTACAACATCCTTTCTAGACTAGAAACTTAGATTTTTATGTCTTTTACACTTGTTCTCACACAATTCTATGATATTCATTACTATTTCCTCTGAATTACTACTGATTTCTAGCTGTTTCTTATAATGGGCCTTCTGCTCTACTTGGGGAACTTCACCACATATAGAAACAACTTTATACACTCTTCTGTGGACTTGCGAAGCTATATAAACTTGTCTTTCAACTGTTTTACAGTTAAATACTACTTTTCAGTGCATTCTGGTGGTTTGAAACACTGGTTTCATGTGAACTAACTCTATTTCAAGGATTTCTGCAGTGTACAACATCCTTTCTAGACTAGACACTTTCATTTTGATGTGTTTTACACTTGTTCTCTCACTATTCTGTGATATTCATTAGTATTTGCTCTGAATTACTAATGCTTTCTTGCAGTGTCCTATAATGGGCCTTCTGGTATACTTGCGGGACTTCACCACATGTAGAAACAACTTTATACACTCTTCTCTGAACTTGAGAAGCTACATACACTTGTCTTTCAACTGTTTTACAGTTGAATACTACTTTTCAGTGAATTCTAGTGGGTTGAAACACTGTTTTCTTGTGAAGTAACTCTATTTCAAGGATTTCTGTAGTGTATAACATCCTTTCTAGACTAGAAACTTAGATTTTTATGTCTTTTACACTTGTTCTCACAAAATTCTATGATATTCATTACTATTTCCTCTGAATTACTACTGATTTCTAGCTGTTTCTTATAATGGGCCTTCTGCTCTACTTGGGGAACTTCACCACATGTAGAAACAACTTTATACACTCTTCTGTGGACTTGCGAAGCTATATAAATTTGTCTTTCAACTGTTTTACAGTTAAATATTTCTTTACAGTGCATTCTGGTGGTTTGAAACACTGGTTTCATGTGAACTAACTCTATTTCAAGGATTTCTGCAGTGTACAACATCCTTTCTAGACTAGAGACTTACATTTTGATGTCTTTTACACTTGTTCTCTCTCTATTCTGTGATATTCATTAGTATTTGCTCTGAATGACTACTGATTTCTAGCTGTTTCCTATAATGGGCCTTCTTTTCTACTTGTGGGACTTCACCACATGTAGAAACAACTTTATACACTCTTCTCTGAACTTGAGAAGCTACATACACTTGTCTTTCAACTGTTTTACAGTTGAATACTACTTTTCAGTGAATTCTAGTGGGTTGAAACACTGTTTTCTTGTGAAGTAACTCTATTTCAAGGATTTCTGTAGTGTATAACATCCTTTCTAGACTAGAAACTTAGATTTTTATGTCTTTTACACTTGTTCTCACACAATTCTATGATATTCATTACTATTTCCTCTGAATTACTACTGATTTCTAGCTGTTTCTTATAATGGGCCTTCTGCTCTACTTGGGGAACTTCACCACATGTAGAAACAACTTTATACACTCTTCTGTGGACTTGCGAAGCTATATAAATTTGTCTTTCAACTGTTTTACAGTTAAATACTTCTTTTCAGTGCATTCTGGTGGTTTGAAACACTGGTTTCATGTGAACTAACTCTATTTCAAGGATTTCTGCAGTGTACAACATCCTTTCTTGACTAGAGACTTACATTTTGATGTCTTTTACACTTGTTCTCTCTCTATTCTGTGATATTCATTAGTATTTGCTCTGAATGACTACTGATTTCTAGCTGTTTCCTATAATGGGCCTTCTTTTCTACTTGTGGGACTTCACCACATGTAGAAACAACTTTATACACTCTTCTCTGAACTTGAGAAGCTACATACACTTGTCTTTCAACTGTTTTACAGTTGAATACTACTTTTCAGTGACTTCTAGTGGGTTGAAACACTGTTTTCTTGTGAAGTAACTCTATTTCAAGGATTTCTGTAGTGTACAACATCCTTTCTAGACTAGAAACTTAGATTTTTATGTCTTTTACACTTGTTCTCACACAATTCTATGATATTCATTACTATTTCCTCTGAATTACTACTGATTTCTAGCTGTTTCTTATAATGGGCCTTCTGCTCTACTTGGGGAACTTCACCACATATAGAAACAACTTTATACACTCTTCTGTGGACTTGCGAAGCTATATAAACTTGTCTTTCAACTGTTTTACAGTTAAATACTACTTTTCAGTGCATTCTGGTGGTTTGAAACACTGGTTTCATGTGAACTAACTCTATTTCAAGGATTTCTGCAGTGTACAACATCCTTTCTAGACTAGACACTTTCATTTTGATGTGTTTTACACTTGTTCTCTCACTATTCTGTGATATTCATTAGTATTTGCTCTGAATTACTAATGCTTTCTTGCAGTGTCCTATAATGGGCCTTCTGGTATACTTGCGGGACTTCACCACATGTAGAAACAACTTTATACACTCTTCTCTGAACTTGAGAAGCTACATACACTTGTCTTTCAACTGTTTTACAGTTGAATACTACTTTTCAGTGAATTCTAGTGGGTTGAAACACTGTTTTCTTGTGAAGTAACTCTATTTCAAGGATTTCTGTAGTGTATAACATCCTTTCTAGACTAGAAACTTAGATTTTTATGTCTTTTACACTTGTTCTCACAAAATTCTATGATATTCATTACTATTTCCTCTGAATTACTACTGATTTCTAGCTGTTTCTTATAATGGGCCTTCTGCTCTACTTGGGGAACTTCACCACATGTAGAAACAACTTTATACACTCTTCTGTGGACTTGCGAAGCTATATAAATTTGTCTTTCAACTGTTTTACAGTTAAATACTTCTTTACAGTGCATTCTGGTGGTTTGAAACACTGGTTTCATGTGAACTAACTCTATTTCAAGGATTTCTGCAGTGTACAACATCCTTTCTAGACTAGAGACTTACATTTTGATGTCTTTTACACTTGTTCTCTCTCTATTCTGTGATATTCATTAGTATTTGCTCTGAATGACTACTGATTTCTAGCTGTTTCCTATAATGGGCCTTCTTTTCTACTTGTGGGACTTCACCACATGTAGAAACAACTTTATACACTCTTCTCTGAACTTGAGAAGCTACATACACTTGTCTTTCAACTGTTTTACAGTTGAATACTACTTTTCAGTGAATTCTAGTGGGTTGAAACACTGGTTCTTGTGAAGTAACTCTATTTCAAGGATTTCTGTAGTGTATAACATCCTTTCTAGACTAGAAACTTAGATTTTTATGTCTTTTACACTTGTTCTCACAAAATTCTATGATATTCATTACTATTTCCTCTGAATTACTACTGATTTCTAGCTGTTTCTTATAATGGGCCTTCTGCTCTACTTGGGGAACTTCACCACATGTAGAAACAACTTTATACAGTCTTCTGTGGACTTGCGAAGCTATATAAATTTGTCTTTCAACTGTTTTACAGTTAAATACTTCTTTTCAGTGCATTCTGGTGGTTTGAAACACTGGTTTCATGTGAACTAACTCTATTTCAAGGATTTCTGCAGTGTACAACATCCTTTCTTGACTAGAGACTTACATTTTGATGTCTTTTACACTTGTTCTCTCTCTATTCTGTGATATTCATTAGTATTTGCTCTGAATGACTACTGATTTCTAGCTGTTTCCTATAATGGGCCTTCTTTTCTACTTGTGGGACTTCACCACATGTAGAAACAACTTTATACACTCTTCTCTGAACTTGAGAAGCTACATACACTTGTCTTTCAACTGTTTTACAGTTGAATACTACTTTTCAGTGAATTCTAGTGGGTTGAAACACTGGTTCTTGTGAAGTAACTCTATTTCAAGGATTTCTGTAGTGTATAACATCCTTTCTAGACTAGAAACTTAGATTTTTATGTCTTTTACACTTGTTCTCACACAATTCTATGATATTCATTACTATTTCCTCTGAATTACTACTGATTTCTAGCTGTTTCTTATAATGGGCCTTCTGCTCTACTTGGGGAACTTCACCACATGTAGAAACAACTTTATACACTCTTCTGTGGACATGCGAAGCTATATAACCTTGTCTTTCAACTGTTTTACAGTTAAATACTTCTTTTCAGTGCATTCTGGTGTTTTGAAACACTGGTTTCATGTGAACAAACTCTATTTCAAGGATTTCTGCAGTGTACAACATCCTTTCTAGACTAGAGACTTACATTTTGATGTCTTTTACACTTGTTCTCTCTCTATTCTGTGATATTCATTAGTATTTGCTCTGAATGACTACTGATTTCTAGCTGTTTCCTATAATGGGCCTTCTTTTCTACTTGTGGGACTTCACCACATGTAGAAACAACTTTATACACTCTTCTCTGAACTTGAGAAGCTACATACACTTGTCTTTCAACTGTTTTACAGTTGAATACTACTTTTCAATGAATTCTAGTGGGTTGAAACACTGTTTTCTTGTGAAGTAACTCTATTTCAAGGATTTCTGTAGTGTATAACATCCTTTCTAGACTAGAAACTTAGATTTTTATGTCTTTTACACTTGTTCTCACACAATTCTATGATATTCATTACTATTTCCTCTGAATTACTACTGATTTCTAGCTGTTTCTTATAATGGGCCTTCTGCTCTACTTGGGGAACTTCACCACATGTAGAAACAACTTTATACACTCTTCTGTGGACATGCGAAGCTATATAACCTTGTCTTTCAAATGTATTACAGTTAAATACTTCTTTTCAGTGCATTCTGGTGGTTTGAAACACTGGTTTCATGTGAACTAACTCTATTTCAAGGATTTCTGCAGTGTACAACATCCTTTCTAGACTAGAGACTTACATTTTGATGTCTTTTACACTTGTTCTCTCTCTATTCTGTGATATTAATTAGTATTTGCTCTGAATGACTACTGATTTCTAGCTGTTTCCTATAATGGGCCTTCTTTTCTACTTGTGGGACTTCACCACATGTAGAAACAACTTTATACACTCTTCTCTGAACTTGAGAAGCTACATACACTTGTCTTTCAACTGTTTTACAGTTGAATACTACTTTTCAGTGAATTCTAGTGGGTTGAAACACTGTTTTCTTGTGAAGTAACTCTATTTCAAGGATTTCTGTAGTGTATAACATCCTTTCTAGACTAGAAACTTAGATTTTTATGTCTTTTACACTTGTTCTCACACAATTCTATGATATTCATTACTATTTCCTCTGAATTACTACTGATTTCTAGCTGTTTCTTATAATGGGCCTTCTGCTCTACTTGGGGAACTTCACCACATGTAGAAACAACTTTATACACTCTTCTGTGGACTTGCGAAGCTATATAAATTTGTCTTTCAACTGTTTTACAGTTAAATACTTCTTTTCAGTGCATTCTGGTGGTTTGAAACACTGGTTTCATGTGAACTAACTCTATTTCAAGGATTTCTGCAGTGTACAACATCCTTTCTTGACTAGAGACTTACATTTTGATGTCTTTTACACTTGTTCTCTCTCTATTCTGTGATATTCATTAGTATTTGCTCTGAATGACTACTGATTTCTAGCTGTTTCCTATAATGGGCCTTCTTTTCTACTTGTGGGACTTCACCACATGTAGAAACAACTTTATACACTCTTCTCTGAACTTGAGAAGCTACATACACTTGTCTTTCAACTGTTTTACAGTTGAATACTACTTTTCAGTGACTTCTAGTGGGTTGAAACACTGTTTTCTTGTGAAGTAACTCTATTTCAAGGATTTCTGTAGTGTACAACATCCTTTCTAGACTAGAAACTTAGATTTTTATGTCTTTTACACTTGTTCTCACACAATTCTATGATATTCATTACTATTTCCTCTGAATTACTACTGATTTCTAGTTGTTTCTTATAATGGGCCTTCTGCTCTACTTGTGGAACTTCACCACATGTAGAAACAACTTTATACAGTCTTCTGTTGACTTGCGAAGCTATATAAACTTGTCTTTCAACTGTTTTACAGTTAAATACTACTTTTCAGTGCATTCTGGTGGTTTGAAACACTGGTTTCATGTGAACTAACTCTATTTCAAGGATTTCTGCAGTGTACAACATCCTTTCTAGACTAGAGACTTACATTTTGATGTCTTTTACACTTGTTCTCTCTCTATTCTGTGATATTCATTAGTATTTGCTCTGAATGACTACTGATTTCTAGCTGTTTCCTATAATGGGCCTTCTTTTCTACTTGTGGGACTTCACCACATGTAGAAACAACTTTATACACTCTTCTCTGAACTTGAGAAGCTACATACACTTGTCTTTCAACTGTTTTACAGTTGAATACTACTTTTCAGTGAATTCTAGTGGGTTGAAACACTGTTTTCTTGTGAAGTAACTCTATTTCAAGGATTTCTGTAGTGTATAACATCCTTTCTAGACTAGAAACTTAGATTTTTATGTCTTTTACACTTGTTCTCACACAATTCTATGATATTCATTACTATTTCCTCTGAATTACTACTGATTTCTAGCTGTTTCTTATAATGGGCCTTCTGCTCTACTTGGGGAACTTCACCACATGTAGAAACAACTTTATACAGTCTTCTGTGGACTTGCGAAGCTATATAAACTTGTCTTTCAACTGTTTTACAGTTAAATCCTTCTTTTCAGTGCATTCTGGTGGTTTGAAACACTGGTTTCATGTGAACTAACTCTATTTCAAGGATTTCTGCAGTGTACAACATCCTTTCTAGACTAGAGACTTACATTTTGATGTCTTTTACACTTGTTCTCTCTCTATTCTGTGATATTCATTAGTATTAGCTCTGAATGACTACTGATTTCTAGCTGTTTCCTATAATGGGCCTTCTTTTCTACTTGTGGGACTTCACCACATGTAGAAACAACTTTATACACTCTTCTCTGAACTTGAGAAGCTACATACACTTGTCTTTCAACTGTTTTACAGTTGAATACTACTTTTCAGTGAATTCTAGTGGGTTGAAACACTGTTTTCTTGTGAAGTAACTCTATTTCAAGGATTTCTGTAGTGTATAACATCCTTTCTAGACTAGAAACTTAGATTTTTATGTCTTTTACACTTGTTCTCACAAAATTCTATGATATTCATTACTATTTCCTCTGAATTACTACTGATTTCTAGCTGTTTCTTATAATGGGCCTTCTGCTCTACTTGGGGAACTTCACCACATGTAGAAACAACTTTATACAGTATTCTGTGGAGTTGCGAAGCTATATAAACTTGTCTTTCAACTGTTTTACAGTTAAATACTACTTTTCAGTGCATTCTGGTGGTTTGAAACACTGGTTTCATGTGAACTAACTCTATTTCAAGGATTTCTGCAGTGTACAACATCCTTTCTAGACTAGACACTTTCATTTTGATGTGTTTTACACTTGTTCTCTCACTATTCTGTGATATTCATTAGTATTTGCTCTGAATTACTAATGCTTTCTTGCAGTGTCCTATAATGGGCCTTCTGGTATACTTGTGGGACGTCACCACATGTAGAAACAACTTTATACACTCTTCTCTGAACTTGAGAAGCTACATACACTTGTCTTTCAACTGTTTTACAGTTGAATACTACTTTTCAGTGAATTCTAGTGGGTTGAAACACTGGTTCTTGTGAAGTACCTCTATTTCAAGGATTTCTGTAGTGTATAACATCCTTTCTAGACTAGAAACTTAGATTTTCATGTCTTTTACACTTGTTCTCACACAATTCTATGATATTCATTACTATTTCCTCTGAATTACTACTGATTTCTAGCTGTTTCCTATAATGGGTCTTCTGCTCTACTTGTGGAACTTCACCACATGTAGAAACAACTTTATACAGTCTTCTGTGGACTTGCGAAGCTATATAACCTTGTCTTTCAACTGTTTTACAGTTAAATACTACTTTTCAGTGCATTCTGGTGGTTTGAAACACTGGTTTCATGTGAAGTAAATCTATTTCAAGGATTTCTGCAGTGTACAACATCCTTTCTAGACTAGAGACTTACATTTTGATGCCTTTTACACTTGTTCTCTCTCTATTCTGTGATATTCATTAGTATTTGCTCTGAATGACTACTGATTTCTAGCTGTTTCCTATAATGGGCCTTCTTTTCTACTTGTGGGACTTCACCACATGTAGAAACAACTTTATACACTCTTCTCTGAACTTGAGAAGCTACATACACTTGTCTTTCAACTGTTTTACAGTTGAATACTACTTTTCAGTGAATTCTAGTGGGTTGAAACACTGTTTTCTTGTGAAGTAACTCTATTTCAAGGATTTCTGTAGTGTATAACATCCTTTCTAGACTAGAAACTTAGATTTTTATGTCTTTTACACTTGTTCTCACAAAATTCTATGATATTCATAACTATTTCCTCTGAATTACTACTGATTTCTAGCTGTTTCTTATAATGGGCCTTCTGCTCTACTTGGGGAACTTCACCACATGTAGAAACAACTTTATACACTCTTCTGTGGACTTGCGAAGCTATATAAATTTGTCTTTCAACTGTTTTACAGTTAAATACTTCTTTTCAGTGCATTCTGGTGGTTTGAAACACTGGTTTCATGTGAACTAACTCTATTTCAAGGATTTCTGCAGTGTACAACATCCTTTCTAGACTAGAGACTTACATTTTAATGTCTTTTACACTTGTTCTCTCTCTATTCTGTGATATTCATTAGTATTTGCTCTGAATGACTACTGATTTCTAGCTGTTTCCTATAATGGGCCTTCTTTTCTACTTGTGGGACTTCACCACATGTAGAAACAACTTTATACACTCTTCTCTGAACTTGAGAAGCTACATAAACTTGTCTTTCAACTGTTTTACAGTTGAATACTACTTTTCAGTGAATTCTAGTGGGTTGAAACACTGTTTTCTTGTGAAGTAACTCTATTTCAAGGATTTCTGTAGTGTACAACATCCTTTCTAGACTAGAAACTTAGATTTTTATGTCTTTTACACTTGTTCTCACACAATTCTTTGATATTCATTATTATTTCCTCTGAATTACTACTGATTTCTAGTTGTTTCTTATAATGGGCCTTCTGCTCTACTTGGGGAACTTCACCACATGTAGAAACAACTTTATACACTCTTCTGTGGACTTGCGAAGCTATATAAATTTGTCTTTCAACTGTTTTACAGTTAAATACTTCTTTCAGTGCATTCTGGTGGTTTGAAACACTGGTTTCATGTGAACTAACTCTATTTCAAGGATTTCTGCAGTGTACAACATCCTTTCTAGACTAGAGACTTACATTTTGATGTCTTTTACACTTGTTCTCTCTCTATTCTGTGATATTCATTAGTATTTGCTCTGAATGACTACTGATTTCTAGCTGTTTCCTATAATGGGCCTTCTTTTCTACTTGTGGGACTTCACCACATGTAGAAACAACTTTATACACTCTTCTCTGAACTTGAGAAGCTACATACACTTGTCTTTCAACTGTTTTACAGTTGAATACTACTTTTCAGTGAATTCTAGTGTGTTGAAACACTGTTTTCTTGTGAAGTAACTCTATTTCAAGGATTTCTGTAGTGTACAACATCCTTTCTAGACTAGAAACTTAGATTTTTATGTCTTTTACACTTGTTCTCACACAATTCTATGATATTCATTACTATTTCCTCTGAATTACTACTGATTTCTAGTTGTTTCTTATAATGGGCCTTCTGCTCTACTTTGGGACCTTCACCACATGTAGAAACAACTTTATACACTCTTCTGTGGACTTGCGAAGCTATATAAATTTGTCTTTCAACTGTTTTACAGTTAAATACTTCTTTTCAGTGCATTCTGGTGGTTTGAAACACTGGTTTCATGTGAACTAACTCTATTTCAAGGATTTCTGCAGTGTACAACATCCTTTCTAGACTAGAGACTTACATTTTGATGTCTTTTACACTTGTTCTCTCTCTATTCTGTGATATTCATTAGTATTTGCTCTGAATGACTACTGATTTCTAGCTGTTTCCTATAATGGGCCTTCTTTTCTACTTGTGGGACTTCACCACATGTAGAAACAACTTTATACACTCTTCTCTGAACTTGAGAAGCTACATACACTTGTCTTTCAACTGTTTTACAGTTGAATACTACTTTTCAGTGAATTCTAGTGGGTTGAAACACTGTTTTCTTGTGAAGTAACTCTATTTCAAGGATTTCTGTAGTGTACAACATCCTTTCTAGACTAGAAACTTAGATTTTTATGTCTTTTACACTTGTTCTCACACAATTCTATGATATTCATTACTATTTCCTCTGAATTACTACTGATTTCTAGTTGTTTCTTATAATGGGCCTTCTGCTCTACTTGTGGAACTTCACCACATGTAGAAACAACTTTATACAGTCTTCTGTTGACTTGCGAAGCTATATAAACTTGTCTTTCAACTGTTTTACAGTTAAATACTACTTTTCAGTGCATTCTGGTGGTTTGAAACACTGGTTTCATGTGAACTAACTCTATTTCAAGGATTTCTGCAGTGTACAACATCCTTTCTAGACTAGAGACTTACATTTTGATGTCTTTTACACTTGTTCTCTCTCTATTCTGTGATATTCATTAGTATTTGCTCTGAATGACTACTGATTTCTAGCTGTTTCCTATAATGGGCCTTCTTTTCTACTTGTGGGACTTCACCACATGTAGAAACAACTTTATACACTCTTCTCTGAACTTGAGAAGCTACATACACTTGTCTTTCAACTGTTTTACAGTTGAATACTACTTTTCAGTGAATTCTAGTGGGTTGAAACACTGTTTTCTTGTGAAGTAACTCTATTTCAAGGATTTCTGTAGTGTATAACATCCTTTCTAGACTAGAAACTTAGATTTTTATGTCTTTTACACTTGTTCTCACACAATTCTATGATATTCATTACTATTTCCTCTGAATTACTACTGATTTCTAGCTGTTTCTTATAATGGGCCTTCTGCTCTACTTGGGGAACTTCACCACATGTAGAAACAACTTTATACAGTCTTCTGTGGACTTGCGAAGCTATATAAACTTGTCTTTCAACTGTTTTACAGTTAAATCCTTCTTTTCAGTGCATTCTGGTGGTTTGAAACACTGGTTTCATGTGAACTAACTCTATTTCAAGGATTTCTGCAGTGTACAACATCCTTTCTAGACTAGAGACTTACATTTTGATGTCTTTTACACTTGTTCTCTCTCTATTCTGTGATATTCATTAGTATTAGCTCTGAATGACTACTGATTTCTAGCTGTTTCCTATAATGGGCCTTCTTTTCTACTTGTGGGACTTCACCACATGTAGAAACAACTTTATACACTCTTCTCTGAACTTGAGAAGCTACATACACTTGTCTTTCAACTGTTTTACAGTTGAATACTACTTTTCAGTGAATTCTAGTGGGTTGAAACACTGTTTTCTTGTGAAGTAACTCTATTTCAAGGATTTCTGTAGTGTATAACATCCTTTCTAGACTAGAAACTTAGATTTTTATGTCTTTTACACTTGTTCTCACAAAATTCTATGATATTCATTACTATTTCCTCTGAATTACTACTGATTTCTAGCTGTTTCTTATAATGGGCCTTCTGCTCTACTTGGGGAACTTCACCACATGTAGAAACAACTTTATACAGTATTCTGTGGAGTTGCGAAGCTATATAAACTTGTCTTTCAACTGTTTTACAGTTAAATACTACTTTTCAGTGCATTCTGGTGGTTTGAAACACTGGTTTCATGTGAACTAACTCTATTTCAAGGATTTCTGCAGTGTACAACATCCTTTCTAGACTAGACACTTTCATTTTGATGTGTTTTACACTTGTTCTCTCACTATTCTGTGATATTCATTAGTATTTGCTCTGAATTACTAATGCTTTCTTGCAGTGTCCTATAATGGGCCTTCTGGTATACTTGTGGGACGTCACCACATGTAGAAACAACTTTATACACTCTTCTCTGAACTTGAGAAGCTACATACACTTGTCTTTCAACTGTTTTACAGTTGAATACTACTTTTCAGTGAATTCTAGTGGGTTGAAACACTGGTTCTTGTGAAGTACCTCTATTTCAAGGATTTCTGTAGTGTATAACATCCTTTCTAGACTAGAAACTTAGATTTTCATGTCTTTTACACTTGTTCTCACACAATTCTATGATATTCATTACTATTTCCTCTGAATTACTACTGATTTCTAGCTGTTTCCTATAATGGGTCTTCTGCTCTACTTGTGGAACTTCACCACATGTAGAAACAACTTTATACAGTCTTCTGTGGACTTGCGAAGCTATATAACCTTGTCTTTCAACTGTTTTACAGTTAAATACTACTTTTCAGTGCATTCTGGTGGTTTGAAACACTGGTTTCATGTGAAGTAAATCTATTTCAAGGATTTCTGCAGTGTACAACATCCTTTCTAGACTAGAGACTTACATTTTGATGCCTTTTACACTTGTTCTCTCTCTATTCTGTGATATTCATTAGTATTTGCTCTGAATGACTACTGATTTCTAGCTGTTTCCTATAATGGGCCTTCTTTTCTACTTGTGGGACTTCACCACATGTAGAAACAACTTTATACACTCTTCTCTGAACTTGAGAAGCTACATACACTTGTCTTTCAACTGTTTTACAGTTGAATACTACTTTTCAGTGAATTCTAGTGGGTTGAAACACTGTTTTCTTGTGAAGTAACTCTATTTCAAGGATTTCTGTAGTGTATAACATCCTTTCTAGACTAGAAACTTAGATTTTTATGTCTTTTACACTTGTTCTCACAAAATTCTATGATATTCATAACTATTTCCTCTGAATTACTACTGATTTCTAGCTGTTTCTTATAATGGGCCTTCTGCTCTACTTGGGGAACTTCACCACATGTAGAAACAACTTTATACACTCTTCTGTGGACTTGCGAAGCTATATAAATTTGTCTTTCAACTGTTTTACAGTTAAATACTTCTTTTCAGTGCATTCTGGTGGTTTGAAACACTGGTTTCATGTGAACTAACTCTATTTCAAGGATTTCTGCAGTGTACAACATCCTTTCTAGACTAGAGACTTACATTTTAATGTCTTTTACACTTGTTCTCTCTCTATTCTGTGATATTCATTAGTATTTGCTCTGAATGACTACTGATTTCTAGCTGTTTCCTATAATGGGCCTTCTTTTCTACTTGTGGGACTTCACCACATGTAGAAACAACTTTATACACTCTTCTCTGAACTTGAGAAGCTACATAAACTTGTCTTTCAACTGTTTTACAGTTGAATACTACTTTTCAGTGAATTCTAGTGGGTTGAAACACTGTTTTCTTGTGAAGTAACTCTATTTCAAGGATTTCTGTAGTGTACAACATCCTTTCTAGACTAGAAACTTAGATTTTTATGTCTTTTACACTTGTTCTCACACAATTCTTTGATATTCATTATTATTTCCTCTGAATTACTACTGATTTCTAGTTGTTTCTTATAATGGGCCTTCTGCTCTACTTGGGGAACTTCACCACATGTAGAAACAACTTTATACACTCTTCTGTGGACTTGCGAAGCTATATAAATTTGTCTTTCAACTGTTTTACAGTTAAATACTTCTTTCAGTGCATTCTGGTGGTTTGAAACACTGGTTTCATGTGAACTAACTCTATTTCAAGGATTTCTGCAGTGTACAACATCCTTTCTAGACTAGAGACTTACATTTTGATGTCTTTTACACTTGTTCTCTCTCTATTCTGTGATATTCATTAGTATTTGCTCTGAATGACTACTGATTTCTAGCTGTTTCCTATAATGGGCCTTCTTTTCTACTTGTGGGACTTCACCACATGTAGAAACAACTTTATACACTCTTCTCTGAACTTGAGAAGCTACATACACTTGTCTTTCAACTGTTTTACAGTTGAATACTACTTTTCAGTGAATTCTAGTGTGTTGAAACACTGTTTTCTTGTGAAGTAACTCTATTTCAAGGATTTCTGTAGTGTACAACATCCTTTCTAGACTAGAAACTTAGATTTTTATGTCTTTTACACTTGTTCTCACACAATTCTATGATATTCATTACTATTTCCTCTGAATTACTACTGATTTCTAGTTGTTTCTTATAATGGGCCTTCTGCTCTACTTTGGGACCTTCACCACATGTAGAAACAACTTTATACACTCTTCTGTGGACTTGCGAAGCTATATAAATTTGTCTTTCAACTGTTTTACAGTTAAATACTTCTTTTCAGTGCATTCTGGTGGTTTGAAACACTGGTTTCATGTGAACTAACTCTATTTCAAGGATTTCTGCAGTGTACAACATCCTTTCTAGACTAGAGACTTACATTTTGATGTCTTTTACACTTGTTCTCTCTCTATTCTGTGATATTCATTAGTATTTGCTCTGAATGACTACTGATTTCTAGCTGTTTCCTATAATGGGCCTTCTTTTCTACTTGTGGGACTTCACCACATGTAGAAACAACTTTATACACTCTTCTCTGAACTTGAGAAGCTACATACACTTGTCTTTCAACTGTTTTACAGTTGAATACTACTTTTCAGTGAATTCTAGTGGGTTGAAACACTGTTTTCTTGTGAAGTAACTCTATTTCAAGGATTTCTGTAGTGTACAACATCCTTTCTAGACTAGAAACTTAGATTTTTATGTCTTTTACACTTGTTCTCACACAATTCTATGATATTCATTACTATTTCCTCTGAATTACTACTGATTTCTAGCTGTTTCTTATAATGGGCCTTCTGCTCTACTTGGGGAACTTCACCACATGTAGAAACAACTTTATACACTCTTCTGTGGACTTGCGAAGCTATATAACCTTGTCTTTCAACTGTTTTACAGTTAAATACTACTTTTCAGTGCATTCTGGTGGTTTGAAACACTGGTTTCATGTGAACTAACTCTATTTCAAGGATTTCTGCAGTGTACAACATCCTTTCTAGACTAGAGACTTACATTTTGATGTCTTTTAAACTTGTTCTCTCTCTATTCTGTGATATTCATTAGTATTTGCTCTGAATGACTACTGATTTCTAGCTGTTTCCTATAATGGGCCTTCTTTTCTACTTGTGGGACGTCACCACATGTAGAAACAACTTTATACACTCTTCTCTGAACTTGAGAAGCTACATACACTTGTCTTTCAACTGTTTTACAGTTGAATACTACTTTTCAGTGAATTCTAGTGGGTTGAAACACTGGTTCTTGTGAAGTAACTCTATTTCAAGGATTTCTGTAGTGTATAACATCCTTTCTAGACTAGAAACTTAGATTTTTATGTCTTTTACACTTGTTCTCACACAATTCTATGATATTCCTTACTATTTCCTCTGAATTACTACTGATTTCTAGCTGTTTCCTATAATGGGCCTTCTGCTCTACTTGTGGAACTTCACCACATGTAGAAACAACTTTATACAGTCTTCTGTGGACTTGCGAAGCTATATAACCTTGTCTTTCAACTGTTTTACAGTTAAATACTACTTTTCAGTGCATTCTGGTGGTTTGAAACACTGGTTTCATGTGAAGTAAATCTATTTCAAGGATTTCTGCAGTGTACAACGTCCTTTCTAGACTAGAGACTTACATTTTGATGTCTTTTACACTTGTTCTCTCTCTATTCTGTGATATTCATTAGTATTTGCTCTGAATGACTACTGATTTCTAGCTGTTTCCTATAATGGGCCTTCTTTTCTACTTGGGGAACTTCACCACATGTAGAAACAACTTTATACACTCTTCTGTGGACTTGCGAAGCTATATAAATTTGTCTTTCAACTGTTTTACAGTTAAATACTTCTTTTCAGTGCATTCTGGTGGTTTGAAACACTGGTTTCATGTGAACTAACTCTATTTCAAGGATTTCTGCAGTGTACAACATCCTTTCTAGACTAGAGACTTACATTTTGATGTCTTTTACACTTGTTCTCTCTCTATTCTGTGATATTCATTAGTATTTGCTCTGAATGACTACTGATTTCTAGCTGTTTCCTATAATGGGCCTTCTTTTCTACTTGTGGGACTTCACCACATGTAGAAACAACTTTATACACTCTTCTCTGAACTTGAGAAGCTACATACACTTGTTTTTCAACTGTTTTACAGTTGAATACTACTTTTCAGTGAATTCTAGTGGGTTGAAACACTGTTTTCTTGTGAAGTAACTCTATTTCAAGGATTTCTGTAGTGTACAACATCCTTTCTAGACTAGAAACTTAGATTTTTATGTCTTTTACACTTGTTCTCACACAATTCTATGATATTCATTACTATTTCCTCTGAATTACTACTGATTTCTAGTTGTTTCTTATAATGGGCCTTCTGCTCTACTTGGGGAACTTCACCACATGTAGAAACAACTTTATACACTCTTCTGTGGACTTGCGAAGCTATATAAATTTGTCTTTCAACTGTTTTACAGTTAAATACTTCTTTTCAGTGCATTCTGATGGTTTGAAACACTGGTTTCATGTGAACTAACTCTATTTCATGGATTTCTGCAGTGTACAACATCCTTTCTAGACTAGAGACTTACATTTTGATGTCTTTTACACTTGTTCTCTCTCTATTCTGTGATATTCATTAGTATTTGCTCTGAATGACTACTGATTTCTAGCTGTTTCCTATAATGGGCCTTCTTTTCTACTTGTGGGACTTCACCGCATGTAGAAACAACTTTATACACTCTTCTCTGAACTTGAGAAGCTACATACACTTGTCTTTCAACTGTTTTACAGTTGAATACTACTTTTCAGTGAATTCTAGTGGGTTGAAACACTGTTTTCTTGTGAAGTAACTCTATTTCAAGGATTTCTGTAGTGTACAACATCCTTTCTAGACTAGAAACTTAGATTTTTATGTCTTTTACACTTGTTCTCACACAATTCTATGATATTCATTACTATTTCCTCTGAATTACTACTGATTTCTAGTTGTTTCTTATAATGGGCCTTCAGCTCTACTTGTGGAACTTCACCACATGTAGAAACAACTTTATACAGTCTTCTGTGGACTTGCGAAGCTATATAACCTTGTCTTTCAACTGTTTTACAGTTAAATACTACTTTTCAGTGCATTCTGGTGGTTTGAAACACTGGTTTCATGTGAAGAAACTCTATTTCAAGGATTTCTGCAGTGTACAACATCCTTTCTAGACTAGAGACTTACATTTTGATGTCTTTTACACTTGTTCTCTCTCTATTCTGTGATATTCATTAGTATTTGCTCTGAATGACTACTGATTTCTAGCTGTTTCCTATAATGGGCCTTCTTTTCTACTTGTGGGACTTCACCACATGTAGAAACAACTTTATACACTCTTCTCTGAACTTGAGAAGCTACATACACTTGTCTTTCAACTGTTTTACAGTTGAATACTACTTTTCAGTGAATTCTAGTGGGTTGAAACACTGTTTTCTTGTGAAGTAACTCTATTTCAAGGATTTCTGTAGTGTACAACATCCTTTCTAGACTAGAAACTTAGATTTTTATGTCTTTTACACTTGTTCTCACACAATTCTATGATATTCATTACTATTTCCTCTGAATTACTACTGATTTCTAGCTGTTTCTTATAATGGGCCTTCTGCTCTACTTGGGGAACTTCACCACATGTAGAAACAACTTTATACACTCTTCTGTGGACTTGCGAAGCTATATAACCTTGTCTTTCAACTGTTTTACAGTTAAATACTACTTTTCAGTGCATTCTGGTGGTTTGAAACACTGGTTTCATGTGAACTAACTCTATTTCAAGGATTTCTGCAGTGTACAACATCCTTTCTAGACTAGAGACTTACATTTTGATGTCTTTTACACTTGTTCTCTCTCTATTCTGTGATATTCATTAGTATTTGCTCTGAATGACTACTGATTTCTAGCTGTTTCCTATAATGGGCCTTCTTTTCTACTTGTGGGACGTCACCACATGTAGAAACAACTTTATACACTCTTCTCTGAACTTGAGAAGCTACATACACTTGTCTTTCAACTGTTTTACAGTTGAATACTACTTTTCAGTGAATTCTAGTGGGTTGAAACACTGGTTCTTGTGAAGTAACTCTATTTCAAGGATTTCTGTAGTGTATAACATCCTTTCTAGACTAGAAACTTAGATTTTTATGTCTTTTACACTTGTTCTCACACAATTCTATGATATTCATTACTATTTCCTCTGAATTACTACTGATTTCTAGCTGTTTCCTATAATGGGCCTTCTGCTCTACTTGTGGAACTTCACCACATGTAGAAACAACTTTATACAGTCTTCTGTGGACTTGCGAAGCTATATAACCTTGTCTTTCAACTGTTTTACAGTTAAATACTACTTTTCAGTGCATTCTGCTGGTTTGAAACACTGGTTTCATGTGAAGAAACTCTATTTCAAGGATTTCTGCAGTGTACAACATCCTTTCTAGACTAGAGACTTACATTTTGATGTCTTTTACACTTGTTCTCTCTCTATTCTGTGATATTCATTAGTATTTGCTCTGAATGACTACTGATTTCTAGCTGTTTCCTATAATGGGCCTTCTTTTCTACTTGTGGGACTTCACCACATGTAGAAACAACTTTATACACTCTTCTCTGAACTTGAGAAGCTACATACACTTGTCTTTCAACTGTTTTACAGTTGAATACTACTTTTCAGTGAATTCTAGTGGGTTGAAACACTGTTTTCTTGTGAAGTAACTCTATTTCAAGGATTTCTGCAGTGTACAACATCCTTTCTAGACTAGAAACTTAGATTTTTATGTCTTTTACACTTGTTCTCACACAATTCTATGATATTCATTACTATTTCCTCTGAATTACTACTGATTTCTAGTTGTTTCTTATAATGGGCCTTCTGCTCTACTTGGGGAACTTCACCACATGTAGAAACAACTTTATACACTCTTCTGTGGACTTGCGAAGCTATATAAATTTGTCTTTAAACTGTTTTACAGTTAAATACTTCTTTTCAGTGCATTCTGATGGTTTGAAACACTGGTTTCATGTGAACTAACTCTATTTCAAGGATTTCTGCAGTGTACAACATCCTTTCTAGACTAGAGACTTACATTTTGATGTCTTTTACACTTATTCTCTCTCTATTCTGTGATATTCATTAGTATTTGCTCTGAATGACTACTGATTTCTAGCTGATTCCTATAATGGGCCTTCTTTTCTACTTGTGGGACTTCACCGCATGTAGAAACAACTTTATACACTCTTCTCTGAACTTGAGAAGCTACATACACTTGTCTTTCAACTGTTTTACAGTTGAATACTACTTTTCAGTGAATTCTAGTGGGTTGAAACACTGTTTTCTTGTGAAGTAACTCTATTTCAAGGATTTCTGTAGTGTACAACATCCTTTCTAGACTAGAAACTTAGATTTTTATGTCTTTTACACTTGTTCTCACACAATTCTATGATATTCATTACTATTTCCTCTGAATTACTACTGATTTCTAGTTGTTTCTTATAATGGGCCTTCTGCTCTACTTGTGGAACTTCACCACATGTAGAAACAACTTTATACAGTCTTCTGTGGACTTGCGAAGCTATATAACCTTGTCTTTCAACTGTTTTACAGTTAAATACTACTTTTCAGTGCATTCTGGTGGTTTGAAACACTGGTTTCATGTGAAGAAACTCTATTTCAAGGATTTCTGCAGTGTACAACATCCTTTCTAGACTAGAGACTTACATTTTGATGTCTTTTACACTTGTTCTCTCTCTATTCTGTGATATTCATTAGTATTTGCTCTGAATGACTACTGATTTCTAGCTGTTTCCTATAATGGGCCTTCTCTTCTACTTGTGGGACTTCACCACATGTAGAAACAACTTTATACACTCTTCTCTGAACTTGAGAAGCTACATACACTTGTCTTTCAACTGTTTTACAGTTGAATACTACATTTCAGTGAATTCTAGTGGGTTGAAACACTGGTTCTTGTGAAGTAACTCTATTTCAAGGATTTCTGTAGTGTATAACATCCTTTCTAGACTAGAAACTTGGATTTTTATGTCTTTTACACTTGTTCTCACACAATTCTATGATATTCATTACTATTTCCTCTGAATTACTACTGATTTCTAGCTGTTTCCTATAATGGGCCTTCTGCTCTACTTGTGGAACTTCACCACATGTAGAAACAACTTTATACAGTCTTCTGTGGACTTGCGAAGCTATATAACCTTGTCTTTCAACTGTTTTACAGTTAAATACTACTTTTCAGTGCATTCTGGTGGTTTGAAACACTGGTTTCATGTGAACTAACTCTATTTCAAGGATTTCTGCAGTGTACAACATCCTTTCTAGACTAGAGACTTACATTTTGATGTCTTTTACACTTGTTCTCTCTCTATTCTGTGATATTCATTAGTATTTGCTCTGAATGACTACTGATTTCTAGCTGTTTCCTATAATGGGCCTTCTTTTCTACTTGTGGGACTTCACCACATGTAGAAACAACTTCATACACTCTTCTCTGAACTTGAGAAGCTACATACACTTGTCTTTCAACTGTTTTACAGTTGAATACTACTTTTCAGTGAATTCTAGTGGGTTGAAACACTGTTTTCTTGTGAAGTAACTCTATTTCAAGGATTTCTGTAGTGCATAACATCCTTTCTAGACTAGAAACTTAGATTTTTATGTCTTTTACACTTGTTCTCACAAAATTCTATGATATTCATAACTATTTCCTCTGAATTACTACTGATTTCTAGCTGTTTCTTATAATGGGCCTTCTGCTCTACTTGGGGAACTTCACCACATGTAGAAACAACTTTATACACTCTTCTGTGGACTTGCGAAGCTATATAAATTTGTCTTTCAACTGTTTTACAGTTAAATACTTCTTTTCAGTGCATTCTGGTGGTTTGAAACACTGGTTTCATGTGAACTAACTCTATTTCAAGGATTTCTGCAGTGTACAACATCCTTTCTAGACTAGAGACTTACATTTTGATGTCTTTTACACTTGTTCTCTCTCTATTCTGTGATATTCATTAGTATTTGCTCTGAATGACTACTGATTTCTAGCTGTTTCCTATAATGGGCCTTCTTTTCTACTTGTGGGACTTCACCACATGTAGAAACAACTTTATACACTCTTCTCTGAACTTGAGAAGCTACGTACACTTGTCTTTCAACTGTTTTACAGTTGAATACTACTTTTCAGTGAATTCTAGTGGGTTGAAACACTGTTTTCTTGTGAAGTAACTCTATTTCAAGGATTTCTGTAGTGTACAACATCCTTTCTAGACTAGAAACTTAGATTTTTATGTCTTTTACACTTGTTCTCACACAATTCTATGATATTCATTACTATTTCCTCTGAATTACTACTGATTTCTAGTTGTTTCTTATAATGGGCCTTTTGCTCTACTTGGGGAACTTCACCACATGTAGAAACAACTTTATACACTCTTCTGTGGACTTGCGAAGCTATATAAATTTGTCTTTCAACTGTTTTACAGTTAAATACTTCTTTTCAGTGCATTCTGGTGGTTTGAAACACTGGTTTCATGTGAACTAACTCTATTTCAAGGATTTCTGCAGTGTACAACATCCTTTCTAGACTAGAGACTTACATTTTGATGTCTTTTACACTTGTTCTCTCTCTATTCTGTGATATTCATTAGTATTTGCTCTGAATGACTACTGATTTCTAGCTGTTTCCTATAATGGGCCTTCTTTTCTACTTGTGGGACTTCACCACATGTAGAAACAACTTTATACACTCTTCTCTGAACTTGAGAAGCTACATACACTTGTCTTTCAACTGTTTTACAGTTGAATACTACTTTTCAGTGAATTCTAGTGGGTTGAAACACTGGTTCTTGTGAAGTAACTCTATTTCAAGGATTTCTGTAGTGTATAACATCCTTTCTAGACTAGAAACTTAGATTTTTATGTCTTTTACACTTGTTCTCACACAATTCTATGATATTCATTACTATTTCCTCTGAATTACTACTGATTTCTAGCTGTTTCCTATAATGGGCCTTCTGCTCTACTTGTGGAACTTCACCACATGTAGAAACAACTTTATACAGTCTTCTGTGGGCTTGCGAAGCTATATAACCTTGTCTTTCAACTGTTTTACAGTTAAATACTACTTTTCAGTGCATTCTGGTGGTTTGAAACACTGGTTTCATGTGAAGTAACTCTATTTCAAGGATTTCTGCAGTGTACAACATCCTTTCTAGACTAGAGACTTACATTTTGATGTCTTTTACACTTGTTCTCTCTCTATTCTGTGATATTCATTAGTATTTGCTCTGAATGACTACTGATTTCTAGCTGTTTCCTATAATGGGCCTTCTTTTCTACTTGTGGGACTTCACCACATGTAGAAACAACTTTATACACTCTTCTCTGAACTTGAGAAGCTACATACACTTGTCTTTCAACTGTTTTACAGTTGAATACTACTTTTCAGTGAATTCTTGTGGGTTGAAACACTGTTTTCTTGTGAAGTAACTCTATTTCAAGGATTTCTGTAGTGTATAACATCCTTTCTAGACTAGAAACTTAGATTTTTATGTCTTTTACACTTGTTCTCACAAAATTCTATGATATTCATAACTATTTCCTCTGAATTACTACTGATTTCTAGCTGTTTCCAATAATGGGCCTTCTGCTCTACTTGGGGAACTTCACCACATGTAGAAACAACTTTATACACTCTTCTGTGGACTTGCGAAGCTATATAAATTTGTCTTTCAACTGTTTTACAGTTAAGTACTTCTTTTCAGTGCATTCTGGTGGTTTGAAACACTGGTTTCATGTGAACTAACTCTATTTCAAGGATTTCTGCAGTGTACAACATCCTTTCTTGACTAGAGACTTACATTTTGATGTCTTTTACACTTGTTCTCTCTCTATTCTGTGATATTCATTAGTATTTGCTCTGAATGACTACTGATTTCTAGCTGTTTCCTATAATGGGCCTTCTTTTCTACTTGTGGGACTTCACCACATGTAGAAACAACTTTATACACTCTTCTCTGAACTTGAGAAGCTACATACACTTGTCTTTCAACTGTTTTACAGTTGAATACTACTTTTCAGTGTATTCTTGTGGGTTGAAACACTGGTTCTTGTGAAGTAACTCTATTTCAAGGATTTCTGTAGTGTATAACATCCTTTCTAGACTAGAAACTTAGATTTTTATGTCTTTTACACTTGTTCTCACAAAATTCTATGATATTCATAACTATTTCCTCTGAATTACTACTGATTTCTAGCTGTTTCTTATAATGGGCCTTCTGCTCTACTTGGGGAACTTCACCACATGTAGAAACAACTTTATACACTCTTCTGTGGACTTGCGAAGCTATATAAATTTGTCTTTCAACTGTTTTACAGTTAAATACTTCTTTTCAGTGCATTCTGGTGGTTTGAAACACTGGTTTCATGTGAACTAACTCTATTTCAAGGATTTCTGCAGTGTACAACATCCTTTCTAGACTAGAGACTTACATTTTGATGTCTTTTACACTTGTTCTCTCTCTATTCTGTGATATTCATTAGTATTTGCTCTGAATGACTACTGATTTCTAGCTGTTTCCTATAATGGGCCTTCTTTTCTACTTGTGGGACGTCACCACATGTAGAAACAACTTTATACACTCTTCTCTGAACTTGAGAAGCTACGTACACTTGTCTTTCAACTGTTTTACAGTTGAATACTACTTTTCAGTGAATTCTAGTGGGTTGAAACACTGTTTTCTTGTGAAGTAACTCTATTTCAAGGATTTCTGTAGTGTACAACATCCTTTCTAGACTAGAAACTTAGATTTTTATGTCTTTTACACTTGTTCTCACACAATTCTATGATATTCATTACTATTTCCTCTGAATTACTACTGATTTCTAGTTGTTTCTTATAATGGGCCTTTTGCTCTACTTGGGGAACTTCACCACATGTAGAAACAACTTTATACACTCTTCTGTGGACTTGCGAAGCTATATAAATTTGTCTTTCAACTGTTTTACAGTTAAATACTTCTTTTCAGTGCATTCTGGTGGTTTGAAACACTGGTTTCATGTGAACTAACTCTATTTCAAGGATTTCTGCAGTGTACAACATCCTTTCTAGACTAGAGACTTACATTTTGATGTCTTTTACACTTGTTCTCTCTCTATTCTGTGATATTCATTAGTATTTGCTCTGAATGACTACTGATTTCTAGCTGTTTCCTATAATGGGCCTTCTTTTCTACTTGTGGGACTTCACCACATGTAGAAACAACTTTATACACTCTTCTCTGAACTTGAGAAGCTACATACACTTGTCTTTCAACTGTTTTACAGTTGAATACTACTTTTCAGTGAATTCTAGTGGGTTGAAACACTGGTTCTTGTGAAGTAACTCTATTTCAAGGATTTCTGTAGTGTATAACATCCTTTCTAGACTAGAAACTTAGATTTTTATGTCTTTTACACTTGTTCTCACACAATTCTATGATATTCATTAGTATTTCCTCTGAATTACTACTGATTTCTAGCTGTTTCCTATAATGGGCCTTCTGCTCTACTTGTGGAACTTCACCACATGTAGAAACAACTTTATACAGTCTTCTGTGGACTTGCGAAGCTATATAACCTTGTCTTTCAACTGTTTTACAGTTAAATACTACTTTTCAGTGCATTCTGGTGGTTTGAAACACTGGTTTCATGTGAAGTAACTCTATTTCAAGGATTTCTGCAGTGTACAACATCCTTTCTAGACTAGAGACTTACATTTTGATGTCTTTTACACTTGTTCTCTCTCTATTCTGTGATATTCATTAGTATTTGCTCTGAATGACTACTGATTTCTAGCTGTTTCCTATAATGGGCCTTCTTTTCTACTTGTGGGACTTCACCACATGTAGAAACAACTTTATACACTCTTCTCTGAACTTGAGAAGCTACATACACTTGTCTTTCAACTGTTTTACAGTTGAATACTACTTTTCAGTGAATTCTTGTGGGTTGAAACACTGTTTTCTTGTGAAGTAACTCTATTTCAAGGATTTCTGTAGTGTATAACATCCTTTCTAGACTAGAAACTTAGATTTTTATGTCTTTTACACTTGTTCTCACAAAATTCTATGATATTCATAACTATTTCCTCTGAATTACTACTGATTTCTAGCTGTTTCCAATAATGGGCCTTCTGCTCTACTTGGGGAACTTCACCACATGTAGAAACAACTTTATACACTCTTCTGTGGACTTGCGAAGCTATATAAATTTGTCTTTCAACTGTTTTACAGTTAAGTACTTCTTTTCAGTGCATTCTGGTGGTTTGAAACACTGGTTTCATGTGAACTAACTCTATTTCAAGGATTTCTGCAGTGTACAACATCCTTTCTTGACTAGAGACTTACATTTTGATGTCTTTTACACTTGTTCTCTCTCTATTCTGTGATATTCATTAGTATTTGCTCTGAATGACTACTGATTTCTAGCTGTTTCTTATAATGGGCCTTCTTTTCTACTTGTGGGACTTCACCACATGTAGAAACAACTTTATACACTCTTCTCTGAACTTGAGAAGCTACATACACTTGTCTTTCAACTGTTTTACAGTTGAATACTACTTTTCAGTGAATTCTAGTGGGTTGAAACACTGTTTTCTTGTGAGGTAACTCTATTTCAAGGATTTCTGTAGTGTATAACATCCTTTCTAGACTAGAAACTTAGATTTTTATGTCTTTTACACTTGTTCTCACACAATTCTATGATATTCATTAGTATTTCCTCTGAATTACTACTGATTTCTAGCTGTTTCCTATAATGGGCCTTCTGCTCTACTTGTGGGACTTCACCACATGTAGAAACAACTTTATACAGTCTTCTGTGGACTTGCGAAGCTATATAAACTTGTCTTTCAACTGTTTTACAGTTAAATACTTCTTTTCAGTGCATTCTGGTGGTTTGAAACACTGGTTTCATGTGAATTAACTCTATTTCAAGGATTTCTGCAGTGTACAACATCCTTTCTAGACTAGAGACTTACATTTTGATGTCTTTTACACTTGTTCTCTCTCTATTCTGTGATATTCATTAGTATTTGCTCTGAATGACTACTGATTTCTAGCTGTTTCCTATAATGGGCCTTCTTTTCTACTTGTGGGACTTCACCACATGTAGAAACAACTTTATACACTCTTCTCTGAACTTGAGAAGCTACATACACTTGTCTTTCAACTGTTTTACAGTTGAATACTACTTTTCAGTGAATTCTTGTGGGTTGAAACACTGGTTCTTGTGAAGTAACTCTATTTCAAGGATTTCTGTAGTGTATAACATCCTTTCTAGACTAGAAACTTAGATTTTTATGTCTTTTACACTTGTTCTCACACAATTCTATGATATTCATTACTATTTCCTCTGAATTACTACTGATTTCTAGCTGTTTCCTATAATGGGCCTTCTGCTCTACTTGTGGAACTTCACCACATGTAGAAACAACTTTATACAGTCTTCTGTGGACTTGCGAAGCTATATAACCTTGTCTTTCAACTGTTTTACAGTTGAATACTACTTTTCAGTGAATTCTAGTGGGTTGAAACACTGGTTCTTGTGAAGTAACTCTATTTCAAGGATTTCTGTAGTGTATAACATCCTTTCTAGACTAGAAACTTAGATTTTTATGTCTTTTACACTTGTTCTCACACAATTCTATGATATTCATTACTATTTCCTCTGAATTACTACTGATTTCTAGCTGTTTCCTATAATGGGCCTTCTGCTCTACTTGTGGAACTTCACCACATGTAGAGACAACTTTATACAGTCTTCTGTGGAAAAGCGAAGCTATATAACCTTGTTTTTCAACTGTTTTACAGTTAAATACTACTTTTCAGTGCATTCTGGTGGTTTGAAACACTGGTTTCATGTGAACTAACTCTATTTCAAGGATTTCTGCAGTGTACAACATCCTTTCTAGACTAGAGACTTACATTTTGATGTCTTTTACACTTGTTCTCTCTCTATTCTGTGATATTCATTAATATTTGCTCTGAATGACTACTGATTTCTAGCTGTTTCCTATAATGGGCCTTCTTTTCTACTTGTGGGACTTCACCACATGTAGAAACAACTTTATACACTCTTCTCTGAACTTGAGAAGCTACATACACTTGTCTTTCAACTGTTTTACAGTTGAATACTACTTTTCAGTGAATTCTAGTGGGTTGAAACACTGGTTCTTGTGAAGTAACTCTATTTCAAGGATTTCTGTAGTGTATAACATCCTTTCTAGACTAGAAACTTAGATTTTTATGTCTTTTACACTTGTTCTCACACAATTCTATGATATTCATAACTATTTCCTCTGAATTACTACTGATTTCTAGCTGTTTCTTATAATGGGCCTTCTGCTCTACTTGGGGAACTTCACCACATGTAGAAACAACTTTATACACTCTTCTGTGGACTTGCGAAGCTATATAAATTTGTCTTTCAACTGTTTTACAGTTAAATACTTCTTTTCAGTGCATTCTGGTGGTTTGAAACACTGGTTTCATGTGAACTAACTCTATTTCAAGGATTTCTGCAGTGTACAACATCCTTTCTAGACTAGAGACTTACATTTTGATGTCTTTTACACTTGTTCTCTCTCTATTCTGTGATATTCATTAGTATTTGCTCTGAATAACTACTGATTTCTAGCTGTTTCCTATAATGGGCCTTCTTTTCTACTTGTGGGACTTCACCACATGTAGAAACAACTTTATACACTCTTCTCTGAACTTGAGAAGCTACATACACTTGTCTTTCAACTGTTTTACAGTTGAATACTACTTTTCAGTGAATTCTAGTGGGTTGAAACACTGTTTTCTTGTGAAGTAACTCTATTTCAAGGATTTCTGTAGTGTACAACATCCTTTCTAGACTAGAAACTTAGATTTTTATGTCTTTTACACTTGTTCTCACACAATTCTATGATATTCATTACTATTTCCTCTGAATTACTACTGATTTCTAGCTGTTTCTTATAATGGGCATTCTGCTCTACTTGGGGAACTTCACCACATGTAGAAACAACTTTATACACTCTTCTGTGGACTTGCGAAGCTATATAACCTTGTCTTTCAACTGTTTTACAGTTAAATACTACTTTTCAGTGCATTCTGGTGGTTTGAAACACTGGTTTCATGTGAACTAACTCTATTTCAAGGATTTCTGCAGTGTACAACGTCCTTTCTAGACTAGAGACTTACATTTTGATGTCTTTTACACTTGTTCTCTCTCTATTCTGTGATATTCATTAGTATTTGCTCTGAATGACTACTGATTTCTAGCTGTTTCCTATAATGGGCCTTCTTTTCTACTTGTGGGACTTCACCACATGTAGAAACAACTTTATACACTCTTCTCTGAACTTGAGAAGCTACATACACTTGTCTTTCAACTGTTTTACAGTTGAATACTACTTTTCAGTGAATTCTTGTGGGTTGAAACACTGGTTCTTGTGAAGTAACTCTATTTCAAGGATTTCTGTAGTGTATAACATCCTTTCTAGACTAGAAACTTAGATTTTTATGTCTTTTACACTTGTTCTCACACAATTCTATGATATTCATTACTATTTCCTCTGAATTACTACTGATTTCTAGCTGTTTCCTATAATGGGCCTTCTGCTCTACTTGTGGAACTTCACCACATGTAGAAACAACTTTATACAGTCTTCTGTGGACTTGCGAAGCTATATAACCTTGTCTTTCAACTGTTTTACAGTTGAATACTACTTTTCAGTGAATTCTAGTGGGTTGAAACACTGGTTCTTGTGAAGTAACTCTATTTCAAGGATTTCTGTAGTGTATAACATCCTTTCTAGACTAGAAACTTAGATTTTTATGTCTTTTACACTTGTTCTCACACAATTCTATGATATTCATTACTATTTCCTCTGAATTACTACTGATTTCTAGCTGTTTCCTATAATGGGCCTTCTGCTCTACTTGTGGAACTTCACCACATGTAGAGACAACTTTATACAGTCTTCTGTGGAAAAGCGAAGCTATATAACCTTGTTTTTCAACTGTTTTACAGTTAAATACTACTTTTCAGTGCATTCTGGTGGTTTGAAACACTGGTTTCATGTGAACTAACTCTATTTCAAGGATTTCTGCAGTGTACAACATCCTTTCTAGACTAGAGACTTACATTTTGATGTCTTTTACACTTGTTCTCTCTCTATTCTGTGATATTCATTAGTATTTGCTCTGAATGACTACTGATTTCTAGCTGTTTCCTATAATGGGCCTTCTTTTCTACTTGTGGGACTTCACCACATGTAGAAACAACTTTATACACTCTTCTCTGAACTTGAGAAGCTACATACACTTGTCTTTCAACTGTTTTACAGTTGAATACTACTTTTCAGTGAATTCTAGTGGGTTGAAACACTGGTTCTTGTGAAGTAACTCTATTTCAAGGATTTCTGTAGTGTATAACATCCTTTCTAGACTAGAAACTTAGATTTTTATGTCTTTTACACTTGTTCTCACACAATTCTATGATATTCATAACTATTTCCTCTGAATTACTACTGATTTCTAGCTGTTTCTTATAATGGGCCTTCTGCTCTACTTGGGGAACTTCACCACATGTAGAAACAACTTTATACACTCTTCTGTGGACTTGCGAAGCTATATAAATTTGTCTTTCAACTGTTTTACAGTTAAATACTTCTTTTCAGTGCATTCTGGTGGTTTGAAACACTGGTTTCATGTGAACTAACTCTATTTCAAGGATTTCTGCAGTGTACAACATCCTTTCTAGACTAGAGACTTACATTTTGATGTCTTTTACACTTGTTCTCTCTCTATTCTGTGATATTCATTAGTATTTGCTCTGAATAACTACTGATTTCTAGCTGTTTCCTATAATGGGCCTTCTTTTCTACTTGTGGGACTTCACCACATGTAGAAACAACTTTATACACTCTTCTCTGAACTTGAGAAGCTACATACACTTGTCTTTCAACTGTTTTACAGTTGAATACTACTTTTCAGTGAATTCTAGTGGGTTGAAACACTGTTTTCTTGTGAAGTAACTCTATTTCAAGGATTTCTGTAGTGTACAACATCCTTTCTAGACTAGAAACTTAGATTTTTATGTCTTTTACACTTGTTCTCACACAATTCTATGATATTCATTACTATTTCCTCTGAATTACTACTGATTTCTAGCTGTTTCTTATAATGGGCATTCTGCTCTACTTGGGGAACTTCACCACATGTAGAAACAACTTTATACACTCTTCTGTGGACTTGCGAAGCTATATAACCTTGTCTTTCAACTGTTTTACAGTTAAATACTACTTTTCAGTGCATTCTGGTGGTTTGAAACACTGGTTTCATGTGAACTAACTCTATTTCAAGGATTTCTGCAGTGTACAACGTCCTTTCTAGACTAGAGACTTACATTTTGATGTCTTTTACACTTGTTCTCTCTCTATTCTGTGATATTCATTAGTATTTGCTCTGAATGACTACTGATTTCTAGCTGTTTCCTATAATGGGCCTTCTTTTCTACTTGTGGGACTTCACCACATGTAGAAACAACTTTATACACTCTTCTCTGAACTTGAGAAGCTACATACACTTGTCTTTCAACTGTTTTACAGTTGAATACTACTTTTCAGTGAATTCTAGTGGGTTGAAACACTGTTTTCTTGTGAAGTAACTCTATTTCAAGGATTTCTGTAGTGTATAACATCCTTTCTAGACTAGAAACTTAGATTTTTATGTCTTTTACACTTGTTCTCACAAAATTCTATGATATTCATAACTATTTCCTCTGAATTACTACTGATTTCTAGCTGTTTCCTATAATGGGCCTTCTGCTCTACTTGGGGAACTTCACCACATGTAGAAACAACTTTATACACTCTTCTGTGGACTTGCGAAGCTATATAAATTTGTCTTTCAACTGTTTTACAGTTAAATACTTCTTTTCAGTGCATTCTGGTGGTTTGAAACACTGGTTTCATGTGAACTAACTCTATTTCAAGGATTTCTGCAGTGTACAACATCCTTTCTTGACTAGAGACTTACATTTTGATGTCTTTTACACTTGTTCTCTCTCTATTCTGTGATATTCATTAGTATTTGCTCTGAATGACTACTGATTTCTAGCTGTTTCCTATAATGGGCCTTCTTTTCTACTTGTGGGACTTCACCACATGTAGAAACAACTTTATACACTCTTCTCTGAACTTGAGAAGCTACATACACTTGTCTTTCAACTGTTTTACAGTTGAATACTACTTTTCAGTGAATTCTAGTGGGTTGAAACACTGGTTCTTGTGAAGTAACTCTATTTCAAGGATTTCTGTAGTGTATAACATCCTTTCTAGACTAGAAACTTAGATTTTTATGTCTTTTACACTTGTTCTCACAAAATTCTATGATATTCATAACTATTTCCTCTGAATTACTACTGATTTCTAGCTGTTTCTTATAATGGGCCTTCTGCTCTACTTGGGGAACTTCACCACATGTAGAAACAACTTTATACACTCTTCTGTGGACTTGCGAAGCTATATAAATTTGTCTTTCAACTGTTTTACAGTTAAATACTTCTTTTCAGTGCATTCTGGTGGTTTGAAACACTGGTTTCATGTGAACTTACTCTATTTCAAGGATTTCTGCAGTGTACAACATCCTTTCTAGACTAGAGACTTACATTTTGATGTCTTTTACACTTGTTCTCTCTCTATTCTGTGATATTCATTAGTATTTGCTCTGAATGACTACTGATTTCTAGCTGTTTCCTATAATGGGCCTTCTTTTCTACTTGTGGGACTTCACCACATGTAGAAACAACTTTATACACTCTTCTCTGAACTTGAGAAGCTACATACACTTGTCTTTCAAATGTTTTACAGTTGAATACTACTTTTCAGTGAATTCTAGTGGGTTGAAACACTGTTTTCTTGTGAAGTAACTCTATTTCAAGGATTTCTGTAGTGTACAACATCCTTTCTAGACTAGAAACTTACATTTTGATGTCTTTTACACTTGTTCTCTCTCTATTCTGTGATATTCATTACTATTTCCTCTGAATTACTACTGATTTCTAGCTGTTTCCTATAATGGGCCTTCTGCTCTACTTGTGGAACTTCACCACATGTAGAAACAACTTTATACAGTCTTCTGTGGACTTGCGAAGCTATATAACCTTGTCTTTCAACTGTTTTACAGTTAAATACTACTTTTCAGTGCATTCTGGTGGTTTGAAACACTGGTTTCATGTGAAGTAACTCTATTTCAAGGATTTCTGCAGTGTACAACATCCTTTCTAGACTAGAGACTTACATTTTGATGTCTTTTACACTTGTTCTCTCTCTATTCTGTGATATTCATTAGTATTTGCTCTGAATGACTACTGATTTCTAGCTGTTTCCTATAATGGGCCTTCTTTTCTACTTGTGGGACTTCACCACATGTAGAAACAACTTTATACACTCTTCTCTGAATTTGAGAAGCTACATACACTTGTCTTTCAACTGTTTTACAGTTGAATACTACTTTTCAGTGAATTCTAGTGGGTTGAAACACTGGTTCTTGTGAAGTAACTCTATTTCAAGGATTTCTGTAGTGTATAACATCCTTTCTAGACTAGAAACTTAGATTTTTATGTCTTTTACATTTGTTCTCACCCAATACTATGATATTCATTACTATTTCCTCTGAATTACTACTGATTTCTAGCTGTTTCTTATAATGGGCCTTCTGCTCTACTTGTCGAACTTCACCACATGTAGAAACAACTTTATACAGTCTTCTGTGGACTTGCGAAGCTATATAACCTTGTCTTTCAACTGTTTTACAGTTAAATACTACTTTTCAGTGCATTCTGGTGGTTTGAAACACTGGTTTCATGTGAAGTAACTCTATATCAAGGATTTCTGCAGTGTACAACATACTTTCTAGACTAGAGACTTACATTTTGATGTCTTTTACACTTGTTCTCTCTCTATTCTGTGATATTCATTAGTATTTGCTCTGAATGACTACTGATTTCTAGCTGTTTCCTATAATGGGCCTTCTTTTCTACTTGTGGGACTTCACCACATGTAGAAACAACTTTATACACTCTTCTCTGAACTTGAGAAGCTACATACACTTGTCTTTCAACTGTTTTACAGTTGAATACTACTTTTCAGTGAATTCTAGTGGGTTGAAACACTGTTTTCTTGTGAAGTAACTCTATTTCAAGGATTTCTGTAGTGTACAACATCCTTTCTAGACTAGAAACTTACATTTTTATGTCTTTTACACTTGTTCTCTCTCTATTCTGTGATATTCATTACTATTTCCTCTGAATTACTACTGATTTCTAGCTGTTTCCTATAATGGGCCTTCTGCTCTACTTGTGGAACTTCACCACATGTAGAAACAACTTTATACAGTCTTCTGTGGACTTGCGAAGCTATATAACCTTGTCTTTCAACTGTTTTACAGTTAAATACTACTTTTCAGTGCATTCTGGTGGTTTGAAACACTGGTTTCATGTGAAGTAACTCTATTTCAAGGATTTCTGCAGTGTACAACATCCTTTCTAGACTAGAGACTTACATTTTGATGTCTTTTACACTTGTTCTCTCTCTATTCTGTGATATTCATTAGTATTTGCTCTGAATGACTACTGATTTCTAGCTGTTTCCTATAATGGGCCTTCTTTTCTACTTGTGGGACTTCACCACATGTAGAAACAACTTTATACACTCTTCTCTGAACTTGAGAAGCTACATACACTTGTCTTTCAACTGTTTTACAGTTGAATACTACTTTTCAGTGAATTCTAGTGGGTTGAAACACTGGTTCTTGTGAAGTAACTCTATTTCAAGGATTTCTGTAGTGTATAACATCCTTTCTAGACTAGAAACTTAGATTTTTATGTCTTTTACATTTGTTCTCACCCAATACTATGATATTCATTACTATTTCCTCTGAATTACTACTGATTTCTAGCTGTTTCTTATAATGGGCCTTCTGCTCTACTTGTCGAACTTCACCACATGTAGAATCAACTTTATACAGTCTTCTGTGGACTTGCGAAGCTATATAACCTTGTCTTTCAACTGTTTTACAGTTAAATACTACTTTTCAGTGCATTCTGGTGGTTTGAAACACTGGTTTCATGTGAAGTAACTCTATATCAAGGATTTCTGCAGTGTACAACATCCTTTCTAGACTAGAGACTTACATTTTGATGTCTTTTACACTTGTTCTCTCTCTATTCTGTGATATTCATTAGTATTTGCTCTGAATGACTACTGATTTCTAGCTGTTTCCTATAATGGGCCTTCTTTTCTACTTGTGGGACTTCACCACATGTAGAAACAACTTTATACACTCTTCTCTGAACTTGAGAAGCTACATACACTTGTCTTTCAACTGTTTTACAGTTGAATACTACTTTTCAGTGAATTCTAGTGGGTTGAAACACTGTTTTCTTGTGAAGTAACTCTATTTCAAGGATTTCTGTAGTGTATAACATCCTTTCTAGACTAGAAACTTAGATTTTTATGTCTTTTACACTTGTTCTCACAAAATTCTATGATATTCATAACTATTTCCTCTGAATTACTACTGATTTCTAGCTGTTTCCTATAATGGGCCTTCTGCTCTACTTGGGGAACTTCACCACATGTAGAAACAACTTTATACACTCTTCTGTGGACTTGCGAAGCTACATAAATTTGTCTTTCAACTGTTTTACAGTTAAATACATCTTTTCAGTGCATTCTGGTGGTTTGAAACACTGGTTTCATGTGAACTAACTCTATTTCAAGGATTTCTGCAGTGTACAACATCCTTTCTAGACTAGAGACTTACATTTTGATGTCTTTTACACTTGTTCTCTCTCTATTCTGTGATATTCATTAGTATTTGCTCTGAATGACTACTGATTTCTAGCTGTTTCCTATAATGGGCCTTCTTTTCTACTTGTGGGACTTCACCACATGTAGAAACAACTTTATACACTCTTCTCTGAACTTGAGAAGCTACATACACTTGTCTTTCAACTGTTTTACAGTTGAATACTACTTTTCAGTGAATTCTAGTGGGTTGAAACACTGGTTCTTGTGAAGTAACTCTATTTCAAGGATTTCTGTAGTGTATTATATCCTTTCTAGACTAGAAACTTAGATTTTTATGTCTTTTACACTTGTTCTCACACAATTCTATGATATTCATTACTATTTCCTCTGAATTACTACTGATTTCTAGCTGTTTCCTATAATGGGCCTTCTGCTCTACTTGTGGAACTTCACCACATGTAGAAACAACTTTATACAGTCTTCTGTGGACTTGCGAAGCTATATAACCTTGTCTTTCAACTGTTTTACAGTTAAATACTACTTTTCAGTGCATTCTGGTGGTTTGAAACACTGGTTTCATGTGAAGTAACTCTATTTCAAGGATTTCTGCAGTGTACAACATCCTTTCTAGACTAGAGACTTACATTTTGATGTCTTTTACACTTGTTCTCTCTCTATTCTGTGATATTCATTAGTATTTGCTCTGAATGACTACTGATTTCTAGCTGTTTCCTATAATGGGCCTTCTTTTCTACTTGTGGGACTTCACCACATGTAGAAACAACTTTATACACTCTTCTCTGAACTTGAGAAGCTACATACACTTGTCTTTCAACTGTTTTACAGTTGAATACTACTTTTCAGTGAATTCTTGTGGGTTGAAACACTGTTTTCTTGTGAAGTAACTCTATTTCAAGGATTTCTGTAGTGTATAACATCCTTTCTAGACTAGAAACTTAGATTTTTATGTCTTTTACACTTGTTCTCACAAAATTCTATGATATTCATAACTATTTCCTCTGAATTACTACTGATTTCTAGCTGTTTCCAATAATGGGCCTTCTGCTCTACTTGGGGAACTTCACCACATGTAGAAACAACTTTATACACTCTTCTGTGGACTTGCGAAGCTATATAAATTTGTCTTTCAACTGTTTTACAGTTAAGTACTTCTTTTCAGTGCATTCTGGTGGTTTGAAACACTGGTTTCATGTGAACTAACTCTATTTCAAGGATTTCTGCAGTGTACAACATCCTTTCTTGACTAGAGACTTACATTTTGATGTCTTTTACACTTGTTCTCTCTCTATTCTGTGATATTCATTAGTATTTGCTCTGAATGACTACTGATTTCTAGCTGTTTCCTATAATGGGCCTTCTTTTCTACTTGTGGGACTTCACCACATGTAGAAACAACTTTATACACTCTTCTCTGAACTTGAGAAGCTACATACACTTGTCTTTCAACTGTTTTACAGTTGAATACTACTTTTCAGTGAATTCTAGTGGGTTGAAACACTGTTTTCTTGTGAGGTAACTCTATTTCAAGGATTTCTGTAGTGTATAACATCCTTTCTAGACTAGAAACTTAGATTTTTATGTCTTTTACACTTGTTCTCACACAATTCTATGATATTCATTAGTATTTCCTCTGAATTACTACTGATTTCTAGCTGTTTCCTATAATGGGCCTTCTGCTCTACTTGTGGGACTTCACCACATGTAGAAACAACTTTATACAGTCTTCTGTGGACTTGCGAAGCTATATAAACTTGTCTTTCAACTGTTTTACAGTTAAATACTTCTTTTCAGTGCATTCTGGTGGTTTGAAACACTGGTTTCATGTGAATTAACTCTATTTCAAGGATTTCTGCAGTGTACAACATCCTTTCTAGACTAGAGACTTACATTTTGATGTCTTTTACACTTGTTCTCTCTCTATTCTGTGATATTCATTAGTATTTGCTCTGAATGACTACTGATTTCTAGCTGTTTCCTATAATGGGCCTTCTTTTCTACTTGTGGGACTTCACCACATGTAGAAACAACTTTATACACTCTTCTCTGAACTTGAGAAGCTACATACACTTGTCTTTCAACTGTTTTACAGTTGAATACTACTTTTCAGTGAATTCTAGTGGGTTGAAACACTGGTTCTTGTGATGTAACTCTATTTCAAGGATTTCTGTAGTGTATAACATCCTTTCTAGACTAGAAACTTAGATTTTTATGTCTTTTACACTTGTTCTCACACAATTCTATGATATTCATTACTATTTCCTCTGAATTACTACTGATTTCTAGCTGTTTCCTATAATGGGCCTTCTGCTCTACTTGTGGAACTTCACCACATGTAGAAACAACTTTATACAGTCTTCTGTGGACTTGCGAAGCTATATAACCTTGTCTTTCAACTGTTTTACAGTTGAATACTACTTTTCAGTGAATTCTAGTGGGTTGAAACACTGGTTCTTGTGAAGTAACTCTATTTCAAGGATTACTGTAGTGTATAACATCCTTTCTAGACTAGAAACTTAGATTTTTATGTCTTTTACACTTGTTCTCACACAATTCTATGATATTCATTACTATTTCCTCTGAATTACTACTGATTTCTAGCTGTTTCCTATAATGGGCCTTCTGCTCTACTTGTGGAACTTCACCACATGTAGAAACAACTTTATACAGTCTTCTGTGGACTTGCGAAGCTATATAACCTTGTTTTTCAACTGTTTTACAGTTAAATACTACTTTTCAGTGAATTCTAGTGGGTTGAAACACTGGTTCTTGTGAAGTAACTCTATTTCAAGGATTTCTGTAGTGTATAACATCCTTTCTAGACTAGAAACTTAGATTTTTATGTCTTTTACACTTGTTCTCACAAAATTCTATGATATTCATAACTATTTCCTCTGAATTACTACTGATTTCTAGCTGTTTCTTATAATGGGCCTTCTGCTCTACTTGGGGAACTTCACCACATGTAGAAACAACTTTATACACTCTTCTGTGGACTTGCGAAGCTATATAAATTTGTCTTTCAACTGTTTTACAGTTAAATACTTCTTTTCAGTGCATTCTGGTGGTTTGAAACACTGGTTTCATGTGAACTTACTCTATTTCAAGGATTTCTGCAGTGTACAACATCCTTTCTAGACTAGAGACTTACATTTTGATGTCTTTTACACTTGTTCTCTCTCTATTCTGTGATATTCATTAGTATTTGCTCTGAATGACTACTGATTTCTAGCTGTTTCCTATAATGGGCCTTCTTTTCTACTTGTGGGACTTCACCACATGTAGAAACAACTTTATACACTCTTCTCTGAACTTGAGAAGCTACATACACTTGTCTTTCAAATGTTTTACAGTTGAATACTACTTTTCAGTGAATTCTAGTGGGTTGAAACACTGTTTTCTTGTGAAGTAACTCTATTTCAAGGATTTCTGTAGTGTACAACATCCTTTCTAGACTAGAAACTTACATTTTGATGTCTTTTACACTTGTTCTCTCTCTATTCTGTGATATTCATTACTATTTCCTCTGAATTACTACTGATTTCTAGCTGTTTCCTATAATGGGCCTTCTGCTCTACTTGTGGAACTTCACCACATGTAGAAACAACTTTATACAGTCTTCTGTGGACTTGCGAAGCTATATAACCTTGTCTTTCAACTGTTTTACAGTTAAATACTACTTTTCAGTGCATTCTGGTGGTTTGAAACACTGGTTTCATGTGAAGTAACTCTATTTCAAGGATTTCTGCAGTGTACAACATCCTTTCTAGACTAGAGACTTACATTTTGATGTCTTTTACACTTGTTCTCTCTCTATTCTGTGATATTCATTAGTATTTGCTCTGAATGACTACTGATTTCTAGCTGTTTCCTATAATGGGCCTTCTTTTCTACTTGTGGGACTTCACCACATGTAGAAACAACTTTATACACTCTTCTCTGAACTTGAGAAGCTACATACACTTGTCTTTCAACTGTTTTACAGTTGAATACTACTTTTCAGTGAATTCTAGTGGGTTGAAACACTGGTTCTTGTGAAGTAACTCTATTTCAAGGATTTCTGTAGTGTATAACATCCTTTCTAGACTAGAAACTTAGATTTTTATGTCTTTTACATTTGTTCTCACCCAATACTATGATATTCATTACTATTTCCTCTGAATTACTACTGATTTCTAGCTGTTTCTTATAATGGGCCTTCTGCTCTACTTGTCGAACTTCACCACATGTAGAAACAACTTTATACAGTCTTCTGTGGACTTGCGAAGCTATATAACCTTGTCTTTCAACTGTTTTACAGTTAAATACTACTTTTCAGTGCATTCTGGTGGTTTGAAACACTGGTTTCATGTGAAGTAACTCTATATCAAGGATTTCTGCAGTGTACAACATCCTTTCTAGACTAGAGACTTACATTTTGATGTCTTTTACACTTGTTCTCTCTCTATTCTGTGATATTCATTAGTATTTGCTCTGAATGACTACTGATTTCTAGCTGTTTCCTATAATGGGCCTTCTTTTCTACTTGTGGGACTTCACCACATGTAGAAACAACTTTATACACTCTTCTCTGAACTTGAGAAGCTACATACACTTGTCTTTCAACTGTTTTACAGTTGAATACTACTTTTCAGTGAATTCTAGTGGGTTGAAACACTGTTTTCTTGTGAAGTAACTCTATTTCAAGGATTTCTGTAGTGTACAACATCCTTTCTAGACTAGAAACTTACATTTTGATGTCTTTTACACTTGTTCTCTCTCTATTCTGTGATATTCATTACTATTTCCTCTGAATTACTACTGATTTCTAGCTGTTTCCTATAATGGGCCTTCTGCTCTACTTGTGGAACTTCACCACATGTAGAAACAACTTTATACAGTCTTCTGTGGACTTGCGAAGCTATATAACCTTGTCTTTCAACTGTTTTACAGTTAAATACTACTTTTCAGTGCATTCTGGTGGTTTGAAACACTGGTTTCATGTGAAGTAACTCTATTTCAAGGATTTCTGCAGTGTACAACATCCTTTCTAGACTAGAGACTTACATTTTGATGTCTTTTACACTTGTTCTCTCTCTATTCTGTGATATTCATTAGTATTTGCTCTGAATGACTACTGATTTCTAGCTGTTTCCTATAATGGGCCTTCTTTTCTACTTGTGGGACTTCACCACATGTAGAAACAACTTTATACACTCTTCTCTGAACTTGAGAAGCTACATACACTTGTCTTTCAACTGTTTTACAGTTGAATACTACTTTTCAGTGAATTCTAGTGGGTTGAAACACTGTTTTCTTGTGAAGTAACTCTATTTCAAGGATTTCTGTAGTGTATAACATCCTTTCTAGACTCGAAACTTAGATTTTTATGTCTTTTACACTTGTTCTCACAAAATTCTATGATATTCATAACTATTTCCTCTGAATTACTACTGATTTCTAGCTGTTTCCTATAATGGGCCTTCTGCTCTACTTGGGGAACTTCACCACATGTAGAAACAACTTTATACACTCTTCTGTGGACTTGCGAAGCTACATAAATTTGTCTTTCAACTGTTTTACAGTTAAATACTTCTTTTCAGTGCATTCTGGTGGTTTGAAACACTGGTTTCATGTGAACTAACTCTATTTCAAGGATTTCTGCAGTGTACAACATCCTTTCTAGACTAGAGACTTACATTTTTATGTCTTTTACACTTGTTCTCTCTCTATTCTGTGATATTCATTAGTATTTGCTCTGAATGACTACTGATTTCTAGCTGTTTCCTATAATGGGCCTTCTTTTCTACTTGTGGGACTTCACCACATGTAGAAACAACTTTATACACTCTTCTCTGAACTTGAGAAGCTACATACACTTGTCTTTCAACTGTTTTACAGTTGAATACTACTTTTCAGTGAATTCTAGTGGGTTGAAACACTGGTTCTTGTGAAGTAACTCTATTTCAAGGATTTCTGTAGTGTATAACATCCTTTCTAGACTAGAAACTTAGATTTTTATGTCTTTTACACTTGTTCTCACACAATTCTATGATATTCATTACTATTTCCTCTGAATTACTACTGATTTCTAGCTGTTTCCTATAATGGGCCTTCTGCTCTACTTGTGGAACTTCACCACATGTAGAAACAACTTTATACAGTCTTCTGTGGACTTGCGAAGCTATATAACCTTGTCTTTCAACTGTTTTACAGTTAAATACTACTTTTCAGTGCATTCTGGTGGTTTGAAACACTGGTTTCATGTGAAGTAACTCTATTTCAAGGATTTCTGCAGTGTACAACATCCTTTCTAGACTAGAGACTTACATTTTGATGTCTTTTACACTTGTTCTCTCTCTATTCTGTGATATTCATTAGTATTTGCTCTGAATGACTACTGATTTCTAGCTGTTTCCTATAATGGGCCTTCTTTTCTACTTGTGGGACTTCACCACATGTAGAAACAACTTTATACACTCTTCTCTGAACTTGAGAAGCTACATACACTTGTCTTTCAACTGTTTTACAGTTGAATACTACTTTTCAGTGAATTCTAGTGGGTTGAAACACTGTTTTCTTGTGAAGTAACTCTATTTCAAGGATTTCTGTAGTGTATAACATCCTTTCTAGACTAGAAACTTAGATTTTTATGTCTTTTACACTTGTTCTCACACAATTCTATGATATTCATAACTATTTCCTCTGAATTACTACTGATTTCTAGCTGTTTCCAATAATGGGCCTTCTGCTCTACTTGTGGGACTTCACCACATGTAGAAACAACTTTATACAGTCTTCTGTGGACTTGCGAAGCTATATAAACTTGTCTTTCAACTTTTTTACAGTTAAATACTTCTTTTCAGTGCATTCTGGTGGTTTGAAACACTGGTTTCATGTGAATTAACTCTATTTCAAGGATTTCTGCAGTGTACAACATCCTTTCTAGACTAGAGACTTACATTTTGATGTCTTTTACACTTGTTCTCTCTCTATTCTGTGATATTCATTAGTATTTGCTCTGAATGACTACTGATTTCTAGCTGTTTCCTATAATGGGCCTTCTTTTCTACTTGTGGGACTTCACCACATGTAGAAACAACTTTATACACTCTTCTCTGAACTTGAGAAGCTACATACACTTGTCTTTCAACTGTTTTACAGTTGAATACTACTTTTCAGTGAATTCTAGTGGGTTGAAACACTGGTTCTTGTGAAGTAACTCTATTTCAAGGATTTCTGTAGTGTATAACATCCTTTCTAGACTAGAAACTTAGATTTTTATGTCTTTTACACTTGTTCTCACACAATTCTATGATATTCATTACTATTTCCTCTGAATTACTACTGATTTCTAGCTGTTTCCTATAATGGGCCTTCTGCTCTACTTGTGGGACTTCACCACATGTAGAAACAACTTTATACAGTCTTCTGTGGACTTGCGAAGCTATATAACCTTGTCTTTCAACTGTTTTACAGTTGAATACTACTTTTCAGTGAATTCTAGTGGGTTGAAACACTGGTTCTTGTGAAGTAACTCTATTTCAAGGATTTCTGTAGTGTATAACATCCTTTCTAGACTAGAAACTTAGATTTTTATGTCTTTTACACTTGTTCTCACACAATTCTATGATATTCATTACTATTTCCTCTGAATTACTACTGATTTCTAGCTGTTTCCTATAATGGGCCTTCTGCTCTACTTGTGGAACTTCACCACATGTAGAAACAACTTTATACAGTCTTCTGTGGACTTGCGAAGCTATATAACCTTGTTTTTCAACTGTTTTACAGTTAAATACTACTTTTCAGTGCATTCTGGTGGTTTGAAACACTGGTTTCATGTGAAGTAACTCTATTTCAAGGATTTCTGCAGTGTACAACATCCTTTCTAGACTAGAGACTTACATTTTGATGTCTTTTACACTTGTTCTCTCTCTATTCTGTGATATTCATTAGTATTTGCTCTGAATGACTACTGATTTCTAGCTGTTTCCTATAATGGGCCTTCTTTTCTACTTGTGGGACTTCACCACATGTAGAAACAACTTTATACACTCTTCTCTGAACTTGAGAAGCTACATACACTTGTCTTTCAACTGTTTTACAGTTGAATACTACTTTTCAGTGAATTCTAGTGGGTTGAAACACTGGTTCTTGTGAAGTAACTCTATTTCAAGGATTTCTGTAGTGTATAACATCCTTTCTAGACTAGAAACTTAGATTTTTATGTCTTTTACACTTGTTCTCACACAATTCTATGATATTCATAACTATTTCCTCTGAATTACTACTGATTTCTAGCTGTTTCTTATAATGGGCCTTCTGCTCTACTTGGGGAACTTCACCACATGTAGAAACAACTTTATACACTCTTCTGTGGACTTGCGAAGCTATATAAATTTGTCTTTCAACTGTTTTACAGTTAAATACTTCTTTTCAGTGCATTCTGGTGGTTTGAAACACTGGTTTCATGTGAACTAACTCTATTTCAAGGATTTCTGCAGTGTACAACATCCTTTCTAGACTAGAGACTTACATTTTGATGTCTTTTACACTTGTTCTCTCTCTATTCTGTGATATTCATTAGTATTTGCTCTGAATAACTACTGATTTCTAGCTGTTTCCTATAATGGGCCTTCTTTTCTACTTGTGGGACTTCACCACATGTAGAAACAACTTTATACACTCTTCTCTGAACTTGAGAAGCTACATACACTTGTCTTTCAACTGTTTTACAGTTGAATACTACTTTTCAGTGAATTCTAGTGGGTTGAAACACTGTTTTCTTGTGAAGTAACTCTATTTCAAGGATTTCTGTAGTGTACAACATCCTTTCTAGACTAGAAACTTAGATTTTTATGTCTTTTACACTTGTTCTCACACAATTCTATGATATTCATTACTATTTCCTCTGAATTACTACTGATTTCTAGCTGTTTCTTATAATGGGCATTCTGCTCTACTTGGGGAACTTCACCACATGTAGAAACAACTTTATACACTCTTCTGTGGACTTGCGAAGCTATATAACCTTGTCTTTCAACTGTTTTACAGTTAAATACTACTTTTCAGTGCATTCTGGTGGTTTGAAACACTGGTTTCATGTGAACTAACTCTATTTCAAGGATTTCTGCAGTGTACAACGTCCTTTCTAGACTAGAGACTTACATTTTGATGTCTTTTACACTTGTTCTCTCTCTATTCTGTGATATTCATTAGTATTTGCTCTGAATGACTACTGATTTCTAGCTGTTTCCTATAATGGGCCTTCTTTTCTACTTGTGGGACTTCACCACATGTAGAAACAACTTTATACACTCTTCTCTGAACTTGAGAAGCTACATACACTTGTCTTTCAACTGTTTTACAGTTGAATACTACTTTTCAGTGAATTCTAGTGGGTTGAAACACTGTTTTCTTGTGAAGTAACTCTATTTCAAGGATTTCTGTAGTGTATAACATCCTTTCTAGACTAGAAACTTAGATTTTTATGTCTTTTACACTTGTTCTCACAAAATTCTATGATATTCATAACTATTTCCTCTGAATTACTACTGATTTCTAGCTGTTTCCTATAATGGGCCTTCTGCTCTACTTGGGGAACTTCACCACATGTAGAAACAACTTTATACACTCTTCTGTGGACTTGCGAAGCTATATAACCTTGTCTTTCAACTGTTTTACAGTTAAATACTACTTTTCAGTGCATTCTGGTGGTTTGAAACACTGGTTTCATGTGAACTAACTCTATTTCAAGGATTTCTGCAGTGTACAACGTCCTTTCTAGACTAGAGACTTACATTTTGATGTCTTTTACACTTGTTCTCTCTCTATTCTGTGATATTCATTAGTATTTGCTCTGAATGACTACTGATTTCTAGCTGTTTCCTATAATGGGCCTTCTTTTCTACTTGTGGGACTTCACCACATGTAGAAACAACTTTATACACTCTTCTCTGAACTTGAGAAGCTACATACACTTGTCTTTCAACTGTTTTACAGTTGAATACTACTTTTCAGTGAATTCTAGTGGGTTGAAACACTGTTTTCTTGTGAAGTAACTCTATTTCAAGGATTTCTGTAGTGTACAACATCCTTTCTAGACTAGAAACTTACATTTTGATGTCTTTTACACTTGTTCTCTCTCTATTCTGTGATATTCATTACTATTTCCTCTGAATTACTACTGATTTCTAGCTGTTTCCTATAATGGGCCTTCTGCTCTACTTGTGGAACTTCACCACATGTAGAAACAACTTTATACAGTCTTCTGTGGACTTGCGAAGCTATATAACCTTGTCTTTCAACTGTTTTACAGTTAAATACTACTTTTCAGTGCATTCTGGTGGTTTGAAACACTGGTTTCATGTGAAGTAACTCTATTTCAAGGATTTCTGCAGTGTACAACATCCTTTCTAGACTAGAGACTTACATTTTGATGTCTTTTACACTTGTTCTCTCTCTATTCTGTGATATTCATTAGTATTTGCTCTGAATGACTACTGATTTCTAGCTGTTTCCTATAATGGGCCTTCTTTTCTACTTGTGGGACTTCACCACATGTAGAAACAACTTTATACACTCTTCTCTGAACTTGAGAAGCTACATACAATTGTCTTTCAACTGTTTTACAGTTGAATACTACTTTTCAGTGAATTCTAGTGGGTTGAAACACTGGTTCTTGTGAAGTAACTCTATTTCAAGGATTTCTGTAGTGTATAACATCCTTTCTAGACTAGAAACTTAGATTTTTATGTCTTTTACATTTGTTCTCACCCAATACTATGATATTCATTACTATTTCCTCTGAATTACTACTGATTTCTAGCTGTTTCTTATAATGGGCCTTCTGCTCTACTTGTCGAACTTCACCACATGTAGAAACAACTTTATACAGTCTTCTGTGGACTTGCGAAGCTATATAACCTTGTCTTTCAACTGTTTTACAGTTAAATACTACTTTTCAGTGCATTCTGGTGGTTTGAAACACTGGTTTCATGTGAAGTAACTCTATATCAAGGATTTCTGCAGTGTACAACATCCTTTCTAGACTAGAGACTTACATTTTGATGTCTTTTACACTTGTTCTCTCTCTATTCTGTGATATTCATTAGTATTTGCTCTGAATGACTACTGATTTCTAGCTGTTTCCTATAATGGGCCTTCTTTTCTACTTGTGGGACTTCACCACATGTAGAAACAACTTTATACACTCTTCTCTGAACTTGAGAAGCTACATACACTTGTCTTTCAACTGTTTTACAGTTGAATACTACTTTTCAGTGAATTCTAGTGGGTTGAAACACTGTTTTCTTGTGAAGTAACTCTATTTCAAGGATTTCTGTAGTGTATAACATCCTTTCTAGACTAGAAACTTAGATTTTTATGTCTTTTACACTTGTTCTCACAAAATTCTATGATATTCATAACTATTTCCTCTGAATTACTACTGATTTCTAGCTGTTTCCTATAATGGGCCTTCTGCTCTACTTGGGGAACTTCACCACATGTAGAAACAACTTTATACACTCTTCTGTGGACTTGCGAAGCTACATAAATTTGTCTTTCAACTGTTTTACAGTTAAATACTTCTTTTCAGTGCATTCTGGTGGTTTGAAACACTGGTTTCATGTGAACTAACTCTATTTCAAGGATTTCTGCAGTGTACAACATCCTTTCTAGACTAGAGACTTACATTTTGATGTCTTTTACACTTGTTCTCTCTCTATTCTGTGATATTCATTAGTATTTGCTCTGAATGACTACTGATTTCTAGCTGTTTCCTATAATGGGCCTTCTTTTCTACTTGTGGGACTTCACCACATGTAGAAACAACTTTGTACACTCTTCTCTGAACTTGAGAAGCTACATACACTTGTCTTTCAACTGTTTTACAGTTGAATACTACTTTTCAGTGAATTCTAGTGGGTTGAAACACTGTTTTCTTGTGAGGTAACTCTATTTCAAGGATTTCTGTAGTGTATAACATCCTTTCTAGACTAGAAACTTAGATTTTTATGTCTTTTACACTTGTTCTCACAAAATTCTATGATATTCATTAGTATTTCCTCTGAATTACTACTGATTTCTATCTGTTTCCTATAATGGGCCTTCTGCTCTACTTGTGGGACTTCACCACATGTAGAAACAACTTTATACAGTCTTCTGTGGACTTGCGAAGCTATATAAACTTGTCTTTCAACTGTTTTACAGTTAAATACTACTTTTCAGTGCATTCTGGTGGTTTGAAACACTGGTTTCATGTGAACTAACTCTATTTCAAGGATTTCTGCAGTGTACAACATCCTTTCTAGACTAGAGACTTACATTTTGATGTCTTTTACACTTGTTCTCTCTCTATTCTGTGATATTCATTAGTATTTGCTCTGAATGACTACTGATTTCTAGCTGTTTCCTATAATGGGCCTTCTTTTCTACTTGTGGGACTTCACCACATGTAGAAACAACTTTATACACTCTTCTCTGAACTTGAGAAGCTACATACACTTGTCTTTCAACTGTTTTACAGTTGAATACTACTTTTCAGTGAATTCTAGTGGGTTGAAACACTGTTTTCTTGTGAAGTAACTCTATTTCAAGGATTTCTGTAGTGTACAACATCCTTTCTAGACTAGAAACTTACATTTTGATGTCTTTTACACTTGTTCTCTCTCTATTCTGTGATATTCATTACTATTTCCTCTGAATTACTACTGATTTCTAGCTGTTTCCTATAATGGGCCTTCTGCTCTACTTGTGGAACTTCACCACATGTAGAAACAACTTTATACAGTCTTCTGTGGACTTGCGAAGCTATATAACCTTGTCTTTCAACTGTTTTACAGTTAAATACTACTTTTCAGTGCATTCTGGTGGTTTGAAACACTGGTTTCATGTGAAGTAACTCTATTTCAAGGATTTCTGCAGTGTACAACATCCTTTCTAGACTAGAGACTTACATTTTGATGTCTTTTACACTTGTTCTCCCTCTATTCTGTGATATTCATTAGTATTTGCTCTGAATGACTACTGATTTCTAGCTGTTTCCTATAATGGGCCTTCTTTTCTACTTGTGGGACTTCACCACATGTAGAAACAACTTTATACACTCTTCTCTGAACTTGGGAAGCTACATACACTTGTCTTTCAAATGTTTTACAGTTGAATACTACTTTTCAGTGAATTCTAGTGGGTTGAAACACTGTTTTCTTGTGAAGTAACTCTATTTCAAGGATTTCTGTAGTGTACAACATCCTTTCTAGACTAGAAACTTACATTTTGATGTCTTTTTCACTTGTTCTCTCTCTATTCTGTGATATTCATTACTATTTCCTCTGAATTACTACTGATTTCTAGCTGTTTCCTATAATGGGCCTTCTGCTCTACTTGTGGAACTTCACCACATGTAGAAACAACTTTATACAGTCTTCTGTGGACTTGCGAAGCTATATAACCTTGTCTTTCAACTGTTTTACAGTTAAATACTACTTTTCAGTGCATTCTGGTGGTTTGAAACACTGGTTTCATGTGAAGTAACTCTATTTCAAGGATTTCTGCAGTGTACAACATCCTTTCTAGACTAGAGACTTACATTTTGATGTCTTTTACAATTGTTCTCTCTCTATTCTGTGATATTCATTAGTATTTGCTCTGAATGACTACTGATTTCTAGCTGTTTCCTATAATGGGCCTTCTTTTCTACTTGTGGGACTTCACCACATGTAGAAACAACTTTATACACTCTTCTCTGAACTTGAGAAGCTACATACACTTGTCTTTCAACTGTTTTACAGTTGAATACTACTTTTCAGTGAATTCTAGTGGGTTGAAACACTGGTTCTTGTGAAGTAACTCTATTTCAAGGATTTCTGTAGTGTATAACATCCTTTCTAGACTAGAAACTTAGATTTTTATGTCTTTTACATTTGTTCTCACCCAATACTATGATATTCATTACTATTTCCTCTGAATTACTACTGATTTCTAGCTGTTTCTTATAATGGGCCTTCTGCTCTACTTGTCGAACTTCACCACATGTAGAAACAACTTTATACAGTCTTCTGTGGACTTGCGAAGCTATATAACCTTGTCTTTCAACTGTTTTACAGTTAAATACTACTTTTCAGTGCATTCTGGTGGTTTGAAACACTGGTTTCATGTGAAGTAACTCTATATCAAGGATTTCTGCAGTGTACAACATCCTTTCTAGACTAGAGACTTACATTTTGATGTCTTTTACACTTGTTCTCTCTCTATTCTGTGATATTCATTAGTATTTGCTCTGAATGACTACTGATTTCTAGCTGTTTCCTATAATGGGCCTTCTTTTCTACTTGTGGGACTTCACCACATGTAGAAACAACTTTATACACTCTTCTCTGAACTTGAGAAGCTACATACACTTGTCTTTCAACTGTTTTACAGTTGAATACTACTTTTCAGTGAATTCTAGTGGGTTGAAACACTGTTTTCTTGTGAAGTAACTCTATTTCAAGGATTTCTGTAGTGTATAACATCCTTTCTAGACTAGAAACTTAGATTTTTATGTCTTTTACACTTGTTCTCACAAAATTCTATGATATTCATAACTATTTCCTCTGAATTACTACTGATTTCTAGCTGTTTCCTATAATGGGCCTTCTGCTCTACTTGGGGAACTTCACCACATGTAGAAACAACTTTATACACTCTTCTGTGGACTTGCGAAGCTACATAAATTTGTCTTTCAACTGTTTTACAGTTAAATACTTCTTTTCAGTGCATTCTGGTGGTTTGAAACACTGGTTTCATGTGAACTAACTCTATTTCAAGGATTTCTGCAGTGTACAACATCCTTTCTAGACTAGAGACTTACATTTTGATGTCTTTTACACTTGTTCTCTCTCTATTCTGTGATATTCATTAGTATTTGCTCTGAATGACTACTGATTTCTAGCTGTTTCCTATAATGGGCCTTCTTTTCTACTTGTGGGACTTCACCACATGTAGAAACAACTTTATACACTCTTCTCTGAACTTGAGAAGCTACATACACTTGTCTTTCAACTGTTTTACAGTTGAATACTACTTTTCAGTGAATTCTAGTGGGTTGAAACACTGTTTTCTTGTGAGGTAACTCTATTTCAAGGATTTCTGTAGTGTATAACATCCTTTCTAGACTAGAAACTTAGATTTTTATGACTTTTACACTTGTTCTCACACAATTCTATGATATTCATTAGTATTTCCTCTGAATTACTACTGATTTCTATCTGTTTCCTATAATGGGCCTTCTGCTCTACTTGTGGGACTTCACCACATGTAGAAACAACTTTATACAGTCTTCTGTGGACTTGCGAAGCTATATAAACTTGTCTTTCAACTGTTTTACAGTTAAATACTACTTTTCAGTGCATTCTGGTGGTTTGAAACACTGGTTTCATGTGAACTAACTCTATTTCAAGGATTTCTGCAGTGTACAACATCCTTTCTAGACTAGAGACTTACATTTTGATGTCTTTTACACTTGTTCTCTCTCTATTCTGTGATATTCATTAGTATTTGCTCTGAATGACTACTGATTTCTAGCTGTTTCCTATAATGGGCCTTCTTTTCTACTTGTGGGACTTCACCACATGTAGAAACAACTTTATACACTCTTCTCTGAACTTGAGAAGCTACATACACTTGTCTTTCAACTGTTTTACAGTTGAATACTACTTTTCAGTGAATTCTAGTGGGTTGAAACACTGTTTTCTTGTGAAGTAACTCTATTTCAAGGATTTCTGTAGTGTACAACATCCTTTCTAGACTAGAAACTTACATTTTGATGTCTTTTACACTTGTTCTCTCTCTATTCTGTGATATTCATTACTATTTCCTCTGAATTACTACTGATTTCTAGCTGTTTCCTATAATGGGCCTTCTGCTCTACTTGTGGAACTTCACCACATGTAGAAACAACTTTATACAGTCTTCTGTGGACTTGCGAAGCTATATAACCTTGTCTTTCAACTGTTTTACAGTTAAATACTACTTTTCAGTGCATTCTGGTGGTTTGAAACACTGGTTTCATGTGAAGTAACTCTATTTCAAGGATTTCTGCAGTGTACAACATCCTTTCTAGACTAGAGACTTACATTTTGATGTCTTTTACACTTGTTCTCCCTCTATTCTGTGATATTCATTAGTATTTGCTCTGAATGACTACTGATTTCTAGCTGTTTCCTATAATGGGCCTTCTTTTCTACTTGTGGGACTTCACCACATGTAGAAACAACTTTATACACTCTTCTCTGAACTTGAGAAGCTACATACACTTGTCTTTCAACTGTTTTACAGTTGAATACTACTTTTCAGTGAATTCTAGTGGGTTGAAACACTGGTTCTTGTGAAGTAACTCTATTTCAAGGATTTCTGTAGTGTATAACATCCTTTCTAGACTAGAAACTTAGATTTTTATGTCTTTTACATTTGTTCTCACCCAATACTATGATATTCATTACTATTTCCTCTGAATTACTACTGATTTCTAGCTGTTTCTTATAATGGGCCTTCTGCTCTACTTGTCGAACTTCACCACATGTAGAAACAACTTTATACAGTCTTCTGTGGACTTGCGAAGCTATATAACCTTGTCTTTCAACTGTTTTACAGTTAAATACTACTTTTCAGTGCATTCTGGTGGTTTGAAACACTGGTTTCATGTGAAGTAACTCTATATCAAGGATTTCTGCAGTGTACAACATCCTTTCTAGACTAGAGACTTACATTTTGATGTCTTTTACACTTGTTCTCTCTCTATTCTGTGATATTCATTAGTATTTGCTCTGAATGACTACTGATTTCTAGCTGTTTCCTATAATGGGCCTTCTTTTCTACTTGTGGGACTTCACCACATGTAGAAACAACTTTATACACTCTTCTCTGAACTTGAGAAGCTACATACACTTGTCTTTCAACTGTTTTACAGTTGAATACTACTTTTCAGTGAATTCTAGTGGGTTGAAACACTGTTTTCTTGTGAAGTAACTCTATTTCAAGGATTTCTGTAGTGTATAACATCCTTTCTAGACTAGAAACTTAGATTTTTATGTCTTTTACACTTGTTCTCACAAAATTCTATGATATTCATAACTATTTCCTCTGAATTACTACTGATTTCTAGCTGTTTCCTATAATGGGCCTTCTGCTCTACTTGGGGAACTTCACCACATGTAGAAACAACTTTATACACTCTTCTGTGGACTTGCGAAGCTACATAAATTTGTCTTTCAACTGTTTTACAGTTAAATACTTCTTTTCAGTGCATTCTGGTGGTTTGAAACACTGGTTTCATGTGAACTAACTCTATTTCAAGGATTTCTGCAGTGTACAACATCCTTTCTAGACTAGAGACTTACATTTTGATGTCTTTTACACTTGTTCTCTCTCTATTCTGTGATATTCATTAGTATTTGCTCTGAATGACTACTGATTTCTAGCTGTTTCCTATAATGGGCCTTCTTTTCTACTTGTGGGACTTCACCACATGTAGAAACAACTTTATACACTCTTCTCTGAACTTGAGAAGCTACATACACTTGTCTTTCAACTGTTTTACAGTTGAATACTACTTTTCAGTGAATTCTAGTGGGTTGAAACACTGTTTTCTTGTGAGGTAACTCTATTTCAAGGATTTCTGTAGTGTATAACATCCTTTCTAGACTAGAAACTTAGATTTTTATGACTTTTACACTTGTTCTCACACAATTCTATGATATTCATTAGTATTTCCTCTGAATTACTACTGATTTCTATCTGTTTCCTATAATGGGCCTTCTGCTCTACTTGTGGGACTTCACCACATGTAGAAACAACTTTATACAGTCTTCTGTGGACTTGCGAAGCTATATAAACTTGTCTTTCAACTGTTTTACAGTTAAATACTACTTTTCAGTGCATTCTGGTGGTTTGAAACACTGGTTTCATGTGAACTAACTCTATTTCAAGGATTTCTGCAGTGTACAACATCCTTTCTAGACTAGAGACTTACATTTTGATGTCTTTTACACTTGTTCTCTCTCTATTCTGTGATATTCATTAGTATTTGCTCTGAATGACTACTGATTTCTAGCTGTTTCCTATAATGGGCCTTCTTTTCTACTTGTGGGACTTCACCACATGTAGAAACAACTTTATACACTCTTCTCTGAACTTGAGAAGCTACATACACTTGTCTTTCAACTGTTTTACAGTTGAATACTACTTTTCAGTGAATTCTAGTGGGTTGAAACACTGTTTTCTTGTGAAGTAACTCTATTTCAAGGATTTCTGTAGTGTACAACATCCTTTCTAGACTAGAAACTTACATTTTGATGTCTTTTACACTTGTTCTCTCTCTATTCTGTGATATTCATTACTATTTCCTCTGAATTACTACTGATTTCTAGCTGTTTCCTATAATGGGCCTTCTGCTCTACTTGTGGAACTTCACCACATGTAGAAACAACTTTATACAGTCTTCTGTGGACTTGCGAAGCTATATAACCTTGTCTTTCAACTGTTTTACAGTTAAATACTACTTTTCAGTGCATTCTGGTGGTTTGAAACACTGGTTTCATGTGAAGTAACTCTATTTCAAGGATTTCTGCAGTGTACAACATCCTTTCTAGACTAGAGACTTACATTTTGATGTCTTTTACACTTGTTCTCCCTCTATTCTGTGATATTCATTAGTATTTGCTCTGAATGACTACTGATTTCTAGCTGTTTCCTATAATGGGCCTTCTTTTCTACTTGTGGGACTTCACCACATGTAGAAACAACTTTATACACTCTTCTCTGAACTTGAGAAGCTACATACACTTGTCTTTCAACTGTTTTACAGTTGAATACTACTTTTCAGTGAATTCTAGTGGGTTGAAACACTGGTTCTTGTGAAGTAACTCTATTTCAAGGATTTCTGTAGTGTATAACATCCTTTCTAGACTAGAAACTTAGATTTTTATGTCTTTTACATTTGTTCTCACCCAATACTATGATATTCATTACTATTTCCTCTGAATTACTACTGATTTCTAGCTGTTTCTTATAATGGGCCTTCTGCTCTACTTGTCGAACTTCACCACATGTAGAAACAACTTTATACAGTCTTCTGTGGACTTGCGAAGCTATATAACCTTGTCTTTCAACTGTTTTACAGTTAAATACTACTTTTCAGTGCATTCTGGTGGTTTGAAACACTGGTTTCATGTGAAGTAACTCTATATCAAGGATTTCTGCAGTGTACAACATCCTTTCTAGACTAGAGACTTACATTTTGATGTCTTTTACACTTGTTCTCTCTCTATTCTGTGATATTCATTAGTATTTGCTCTGAATGACTACTGATTTCTAGCTGTTTCCTATAATGGGCCTTCTTTTCTACTTGTGGGACTTCACCACATGTAGAAACAACTTTATACACTCTTCTCTGAACTTGAGAAGCTACATACACTTGTCTTTCAACTGTTTTACAGTTGAATACTACTTTTCAGTGAATTCTAGTGGGTTGAAACACTGTTTTCTTGTGAAGTAACTCTATTTCAAGGATTTCTGTAGTGTATAACATCCTTTCTAGACTAGAAACTTAGATTTTTATGTCTTTTACACTTGTTCTCACAAAATTCTATGATATTCATAACTATTTCCTCTGAATTACTACTGATTTCTAGCTGTTTCCTATAATGGGCCTTCTGCTCTACTTGGGGAACTTCACCACATGTAGAAACAACTTTATACACTCTTCTGTGGACTTGCGAAGCTACATAAATTTGTCTTTCAACTGTTTTACAGTTAAATACTTCTTTTCAGTGCATTCTGGTGGTTTGAAACACTGGTTTCATGTGAACTAACTCTATTTCAAGGATTTCTGCAGTGTACAACATCCTTTCTAGACTAGAGACTTACATTTTGATGTCTTTTACACTTGTTCTCTCTCTATTCTGTGATATTCATTAGTATTTGCTCTGAATGACTACTGATTTCTAGCTGTTTCCTATAATGGGCCTTCTTTTCTACTTGTGGGACTTCACCACATGTAGAAACAACTTTATACACTCTTCTCTGAACTTGAGAAGCTACATACACTTGTCTTTCAACTGTTTTACAGTTGAATACTACTTTTCAGTGAATTCTAGTGGGTTGAAACACTGTTTTCTTGTGAGGTAACTCTATTTCAAGGATTTCTGTAGTGTATAACATCCTTTCTAGACTAGAAACTTAGATTTTTATGTCTTTTACACTTGTTCTCACACAATTCTATGATATTCATTAGTATTTCCTCTGAATTACTACTGATTTCTATCTGTTTCCTATAATGGGCCTTCTGCTCTACTTGTGGGACTTCACCACATGTAGAAACAACTTTATACAGTCTTCTGTGGACTTGCGAAGCTATATAAACTTGTCTTTCAACTGTTTTACAGTTAAATACTACTTTTCAGTGCATTCTGGTGGTTTGAAACACTGGTTTCATGTGAACTAACTCTATTTCAAGGATTTCTGCAGTGTACAACATCCTTTCTAGACTAGAGACTTACATTTTGATGTCTTTTACACTTGTTCTCTCTCTATTCTGTGATATTCATTAGTATTTGCTCTGAATGACTACTGATTTCTAGCTGTTTCCTATAATGGGCCTTCTTTTCTACTTGTGGGACTTCACCACATGTAGAAACAACTTTATACACTCTTCTCTGAACTTGAGAAGCTACATACACTTGTCTTTCAACTGTTTTACAGTTGAATACTACTTTTCAGTGAATTCTAGTGGGTTGAAACACTGTTTTCTTGTGAAGTAACTCTATTTCAAGGATTTCTGTAGTGTACAACATCCTTTCTAGACTAGAAACTTACATTTTGATGTCTTTTACACTTGTTCTCTCTCTATTCTGTGATATTCATTACTATTTCCTCTGAATTACTACTGATTTCTAGCTGTTTCCTATAATGGGCCTTCTGCTCTACTTGTGGAACTTCACCACATGTAGAAACAACTTTATACAGTCTTCTGTGGACTTGCGAAGCTATATAACCTTGTCTTTCAACTGTTTTACAGTTAAATACTACTTTTCAGTGCATTCTGGTGGTTTGAAACACTGGTTTCATGTGAAGTAACTCTATATCAAGGATTTCTGCAGTGTACAACATCCTTTCTAGACTAGAGACTTACATTTTGATGTCTTTTACACTTGTTCTCTCTCTATTCTGTGATATTCATTAGTATTTGCTCTGAATGACTACTGATTTCTAGCTGTTTCCTATAATGGGCCTTCTTTTCTACTTGTGGGACTTCACCACATGTAGAAACAACTTTATACACTCTTCTCTGAACTTGAGAAGCTACATACACTTGTCTTTCAACTGTTTTACAGTTGAATACTACTTTTCAGTGAATTCTAGTGGGTTGAAACACTGTTTTCTTGTGAAGTAACTCTATTTCAAGGATTTCTGTAGTGTATAACATCCTTTCTAGACTAGAAACTTAGATTTTTATGTCTTTTACACTTGTTCTCACAAAATTCTATGATATTCATAACTATTTCCTCTGAATTACTACTGATTTCTAGCTGTTTCCTATAATGGGCCTTCTGCTCTACTTGGGGAACTTCACCACATGTAGAAACAACTTTATACACTCTTCTGTGGACTTGCGAAGCTACATAAATTTGTCTTTCAACTGTTTTACAGTTAAATACTTCTTTTCAGTGCATTCTGGTGGTTTGAAACACTGGTTTCATGTGAACTAACTCTATTTCAAGGATTTCTGCAGTGTACAACATCCTTTCTAGACTAGAGACTTACATTTTGATGTCTTTTACACTTGTTCTCTCTCTATTCTGTGATATTCATTAGTATTTGCTCTGAATGACTACTGATTTCTAGCTGTTTCCTATAATGGGCCTTCTTTTCTACTTGTGGGACTTCACCACATGTAGAAACAACTTTATACACTCTTCTCTGAACTTGAGAAGCTACATACACTTGTCTTTCAACTGTTTTACAGTTGAATACTACTTTTCAGTGAATTCTAGTGGGTTGAAACACTGTTTTCTTGTGAGGTAACTCTATTTCAAGGATTTCTGTAGTGTATAACATCCTTTCTAGACTAGAAACTTAGATTTTTATGTCTTTTACACTTGTTCTCACACAATTCTATGATATTCATTAGTATTTCCTCTGAATTACTACTGATTTCTATCTGTTTCCTATAATGGGCCTTCTGCTCTACGTGTGGGACTTCACCACATGTAGAAACAACTTTATACAGTCTTCTGTGGACTTGCGAAGCTATATAAACTTGTCTTTCAACTGTTTTACAGTTAAATACTACTTTTCAGTGCATTCTGGTGGTTTGAAACACTGGTTTCATGTGAACTAACTCTATTTCAAGGATTTCTGCAGTGTACAACATCCTTTCTAGACTAGAGACTTACATTTTGATGTCTTTTACACTTGTTCTCTCTCTATTCTGTGATATTCATTAGTATTTGCTCTGAATGACTACTGATTTCTAGCTGTTTCCTATAATGGGCCTTCTTTTCTACTTGTGGGACTTCACCACATGTAGAAACAACTTTATACACTCTTCTCTGAACTTGAGAAGCTACATACACTTGTCTTTCAACTGTTTTACAGTTGAATACTACTTTTCAGTGAATTCTAGTGGGTTGAAACACTGTTTTCTTGTGAAGTAACTCTATTTCAAGGATTTCTGTAGTGTACAACATCCTTTCTAGACTAGAAACTTACATTTTGATGTCTTTTACACTTGTTCTCTCTCTATTCTGTGATATTCATTACTATTTCCTCTGAATTACTACTGATTTCTAGCTGTTTCTTACAATGGGCCTTCTGCTCTACTTGTCGAACTTCACCACATGTAGAAACAACTTTATACAGTCTTCTGTGGACTTGCGAAGCTATATAACCTTGTCTTTCAACTGTTTTACAGTTAAATACTACTTTTCAGTGCATTCTGGTGGTTTGAAACACTGGTTTCATGTGAAGTAACTCTATATCAAGGATTTCTGCAGTGTACAACATCCTTTCTAGACTAGAGACTTACATTTTGATGTCTTTTACACTTGTTCTCTCTCTATTCTGTGATATTCATTAGTATTTGCTCTGAATGACTACTGATTTCTAGCTGTTTCCTATAATGGGCCTTCTTTTCTACTTGTGGGACTTCACCACATGTAGAAACAACTTTATACACTCTTCTCTGAACTTGAGAAGCTACATACACTTGTCTTTCAACTGTTTTACAGTTGAATACTACTTTTCAGTGAATTCTAGTGGGTTGAAACACTGTTTTCTTGTGAAGTAACTCTATTTCAAGGATTTCTGTAGTGTATAACATCCTTTCTAGACTAGAAACTTAGATTTTTATGTCTTTTACACTTGTTCTCACAAAATTCTATGATATTCATAACTATTTCCTCTGAATTACTACTGATTTCTAGCTGTTTCCTATAATGGGCCTTCTGCTCTACTTGGGGAACTTCACCACATGTAGAAACAACTTTATACACTCTTCTGTGGACTTGCGAAGCTACATAAATTTGTCTTTCAACTGTTTTACAGTTAAATACTTCTTTTCAGTGCATTCTGGTGGTTTGAAACACTGGTTTCATGTGAACTAACTCTATTTCAAGGATTTCTGCAGTGTACAACATCCTTTCTAGACTAGAGACTTACATTTTGATGTCTTTTACACTTGTTCTCTCTCTATTCTGTGATATTCATTAGTATTTGCTCTGAATGACTACTGATTTCTAGCTGTTTCCTATAATGGGCCTTCTTTTCTACTTGTGGGACTTCACCACATGTAGAAACAACTTTATACACTCTTCTCTGAACTTGAGAAGCTACATACACTTGTCTTTCAACTGTTTTACAGTTGAATACTACTTTTCAGTGAATTCTAGTGGGTTGAAACACTGTTTTCTTGTGAGGTAACTCTATTTCAAGGATTTCTGTAGTGTATAACATCCTTTCTAGACTAGAAACTTAGATTTTTATGACTTTTACACTTGTTCTCACACAATTCTATGATATTCATTAGTATTTCCTCTGAATTACTACTGATTTCTATCTGTTTCCTATAATGGGCCTTCTGCTCTACTTGTGGGACTTCACCACATGTAGAAACAACTTTATACAGTCTTCTGTGGACTTGCGAAGCTATATAAACTTGTCTTTCAACTGTTTTACAGTTAAATACTACTTTTCAGTGCATTCTGGTGGTTTGAAACACTGGTTTCATGTGAACTAACTCTATTTCAAGGATTTCTGCAGTGTACAACATCCTTTCTAGACTAGAGACTTACATTTTGATGTCTTTTACACTTGTTCTCTCTCTATTCTGTGATATTCATTAGTATTTGCTCTGAATGACTACTGATTTCTAGCTGTTTCCTATAATGGGCCTTCTTTTCTACTTGTGGGACTTCACCACATGTAGAAACAACTTTATACACTCTTCTCTGAACTTGAGAAGCTACATACACTTGTCTTTCAACTGTTTTACAGTTGAATACTACTTTTCAGTGAATTCTAGTGGGTTGAAACACTGTTTTCTTGTGAAGTAACTCTATTTCAAGGATTTCTGTAGTGTACAACATCCTTTCTAGACTAGAAACTTACATTTTGATGTCTTTTACACTTGTTCTCTCTCTATTCTGTGATATTCATTACTATTTCCTCTGAATTACTACTGATTTCTAGCTGTTTCCTATAATGGGCCTTCTGCTCTACTTGTGGAACTTCACCACATGTAGAAACAACTTTATACAGTCTTCTGTGGACTTGCGAAGCTATATAACCTTGTCTTTCAACTGTTTTACAGTTAAATACTACTTTTCAGTGCATTCTGGTGGTTTGAAACACTGGTTTCATGTGAAGTAACTCTATTTCAAGGATTTCTGCAGTGTACAACATCCTTTCTAGACTAGAGACTTACATTTTGATGTCTTTTACACTTGTTCTCCCTCTATTCTGTGATATTCATTAGTATTTGCTCTGAATGACTACTGATTTCTAGCTGTTTCCTATAATGGGCCTTCTTTTCTACTTGTGGGACTTCACCACATGTAGAAACAACTTTATACACTCTTCTCTGAACTTGAGAAGCTACATACACTTGTCTTTCAACTGTTTTACAGTTGAATACTACTTTTCAGTGAATTCTAGTGGGTTGAAACACTGGTTCTTGTGAAGTAACTCTATTTCAAGGATTTCTGTAGTGTATAACATCCTTTCTAGACTAGAAACTTAGATTTTTATGTCTTTTACATTTGTTCTCACACAATACTATGATATTCATTACTATTTCCTCTGAATTACTACTGATTTCTAGCTGTTTCTTATAATGGGCCTTCTGCTCTACTTGTCGAACTTCACCACATGTAGAAACAACTTTATACAGTCTTCTGTGGACTTGCGAAGCTATATAACCTTGTCTTTCAACTGTTTTACAGTTAAATACTACTTTTCAGTGCATTCTGGTGGTTTGAAACACTGGTTTCATGTGAAGTAACTCTATATCAAGGATTTCTGCAGTGTACAACATCCTTTCTAGACTAGAGACTTACATTTTGATGTCTTTTACACTTGTTCTCTCTCTATTCTGTGATATTCATTAGTATTTGCTCTGAATGACTACTGATTTCTAGCTGTTTCCTATAATGGGCCTTCTTTTCTACTTGTGGGACTTCACCACATGTAGAAACAACTTTATACACTCTTCTCTGAACTTGAGAAGCTACATACACTTGTCTTTCAACTGTTTTACAGTTGAATACTACTTTTCAGTGAATTCTAGTGGGTTGAAACACTGTTTTCTTGTGAAGTAACTCTATTTCAAGGATTTCTGTAGTGTATAACATCCTTTCTAGACTAGAAACTTAGATTTTTATGTCTTTTACACTTGTTCTCACACAATTCTATGATATTCATTAGTATTTCCTCTGAATTACTACTGATTTCTATCTGTTTCCTATAATGGGCCTTCTGCTCTACGTGTGGGACTTCACCACATGTAGAAACAACTTTATACAGTCTTCTGTGGACTTGCGAAGCTATATAAACTTGTCTTTCAACTGTTTTACAGTTAAATACTACTTTTCAGTGCATTCTGGTGGTTTGAAACACTGGTTTCATGTGAACTAACTCTATTTCAAGGATTTCTGCAGTGTACAACATCCTTTCTAGACTAGAGACTTACATTTTGATGTCTTTTACACTTGTTCTCTCTCTATTCTGTGATATTCATTAGTATTTGCTCTGAATGACTACTGATTTCTAGCTGTTTCCTATAATGGGCCTTCTTTTCTACTTGTGGGACTTCACCACATGTAGAAACAACTTTATACACTCTTCTCTGAACTTGAGAAGCTACATACACTTGTCTTTCAACTGTTTTACAGTTGAATACTACTTTTCAGTGAATTCTAGTGGGTTGAAACACTGTTTTCTTGTGAAGTAACTCTATTTCAAGGATTTCTGTAGTGTACAACATCCTTTCTAGACTAGAAACTTACATTTTGATGTCTTTTACACTTGTTCTCTCTCTATTCTGTGATATTCATTACTATTTCCTCTGAATTACTACTGATTTCTAGCTGTTTCTTACAATGGGCCTTCTGCTCTACTTGTCGAACTTCACCACATGTAGAAACAACTTTATACAGTCTTCTGTGGACTTGCGAAGCTATATAACCTTGTCTTTCAACTGTTTTACAGTTAAATACTACTTTTCAGTGCATTCTGGTGGTTTGAAACACTGGTTTCATGTGAAGTAACTCTATATCAAGGATTTCTGCAGTGTACAACATCCTTTCTAGACTAGAGACTTACATTTTGATGTCTTTTACACTTGTTCTCTCTCTATTCTGTGATATTCATTAGTATTTGCTCTGAATGACTACTGATTTCTAGCTGTTTCCTATAATGGGCCTTCTTTTCTACTTGTGGGACTTCACCACATGTAGAAACAACTTTATACACTCTTCTCTGAACTTGAGAAGCTACATACACTTGTCTTTCAACTGTTTTACAGTTGAATACTACTTTTCAGTGAATTCTAGTGGGTTGAAACACTGTTTTCTTGTGAAGTAACTCTATTTCAAGGATTTCTGTAGTGTATAACATCCTTTCTAGACTAGAAACTTAGATTTTTATGTCTTTTACACTTGTTCTCACAAAATTCTATGATATTCATAACTATTTCCTCTGAATTACTACTGATTTCTAGCTGTTTCCTATAATGGGCCTTCTGCTCTACTTGGGGAACTTCACCACATGTAGAAACAACTTTATACACTCTTCTGTGGACTTGCGAAGCTACATAAATTTGTCTTTCAACTGTTTTACAGTTAAATACTTCTTTTCAGTGCATTCTGGTGGTTTGAAACACTGGTTTCATGTGAACTAACTCTATTTCAAGGATTTCTGCAGTGTACAACATCCTTTCTAGACTAGAGACTTACATTTTGATGTCTTTTACACTTGTTCTCTCTCTATTCTGTGATATTCATTAGTATTTGCTCTGAATGACTACTGATTTCTAGCTGTTTCCTATAATGGGCCTTCTTTTCTACTTGTGGGACTTCACCACATGTAGAAACAACTTTATACACTCTTCTCTGAACTTGAGAAGCTACATACACTTGTCTTTCAACTGTTTTACAGTTGAATACTACTTTTCAGTGAATTCTAGTGGGTTGAAACACTGTTTTCTTGTGAGGTAACTCTATTTCAAGGATTTCTGTAGTGTATAACATCCTTTCTAGACTAGAAACTTAGATTTTTATGACTTTTACACTTGTTCTCACACAATTCTATGATATTCATTAGTATTTCCTCTGAATTACTACTGATTTCTATCTGTTTCCTATAATGGGCCTTCTGCTCTACTTGTGGGACTTCACCACATGTAGAAACAACTTTATACAGTCTTCTGTGGACTTGCGAAGCTATATAAACTTGTCTTTCAACTGTTTTACAGTTAAATACTACTTTTCAGTGCATTCTGGTGGTTTGAAACACTGGTTTCATGTGAACTAACTCTATTTCAAGGATTTCTGCAGTGTACAACATCCTTTCTAGACTAGAGACTTACATTTTGATGTCTTTTACACTTGTTCTCTCTCTATTCTGTGATATTCATTAGTATTTGCTCTGAATGACTACTGATTTCTAGCTGTTTCCTATAATGGGCCTTCTTTTCTACTTGTGGGACTTCACCACATGTAGAAACAACTTTATACACTCTTCTCTGAACTTGAGAAGCTACATACACTTGTCTTTCAACTGTTTTACAGTTGAATACTACTTTTCAGTGAATTCTAGTGGGTTGAAACACTGTTTTCTTGTGAAGTAACTCTATTTCAAGGATTTCTGTAGTGTACAACATCCTTTCTAGACTAGAAACTTACATTTTGATGTCTTTTACACTTGTTCTCTCTCTATTCTGTGATATTCATTACTATTTCCTCTGAATTACTACTGATTTCTAGCTGTTTCCTATAATGGGCCTTCTGCTCTACTTGTGGAACTTCACCACATGTAGAAACAACTTTATACAGTCTTCTGTGGACTTGCGAAGCTATATAACCTTGTCTTTCAACTGTTTTACAGTTAAATACTACTTTTCAGTGCATTCTGGTGGTTTGAAACACTGGTTTCATGTGAAGTAACTCTATTTCAAGGATTTCTGCAGTGTACAACATCCTTTCTAGACTAGAGACTTACATTTTGATGTCTTTTACACTTGTTCTCCCTCTATTCTGTGATATTCATTAGTATTTGCTCTGAATGACTACTGATTTCTAGCTGTTTCCTATAATGGGCCTTCTTTTCTACTTGTGGGACTTCACCACATGTAGAAACAACTTTATACACTCTTCTCTGAACTTGAGAAGCTACATACACTTGTCTTTCAACTGTTTTACAGTTGAATACTACTTTTCAGTGAATTCTAGTGGGTTGAAACACTGGTTCTTGTGAAGTAACTCTATTTCAAGGATTTCTGTAGTGTATAACATCCTTTCTAGACTAGAAACTTAGATTTTTATGTCTTTTACATTTGTTCTCACACAATACTATGATATTCATTACTATTTCCTCTGAATTACTACTGATTTCTAGCTGTTTCTTATAATGGGCCTTCTGCTCTACTTGTCGAACTTCACCACATGTAGAAACAACTTTATACAGTCTTCTGTGGACTTGCGAAGCTATATAACCTTGTCTTTCAACTGTTTTACAGTTAAATACTACTTTTCAGTGCATTCTGGTGGTTTGAAACACTGGTTTCATGTGAAGTAACTCTATATCAAGGATTTCTGCAGTGTACAACATCCTTTCTAGACTAGAGACTTACATTTTGATGTCTTTTACACTTGTTCTCTCTCTATTCTGTGATATTCATTAGTATTTGCTCTGAATGACTACTGATTTCTAGCTGTTTCCTATAATGGGCCTTCTTTTCTACTTGTGGGACTTCACCACATGTAGAAACAACTTTATACACTCTTCTCTGAACTTGAGAAGCTACATACACTTGTCTTTCAACTGTTTTACAGTTGAATACTACTTTTCAGTGAATTCTAGTGGGTTGAAACACTGTTTTCTTGTGAAGTAACTCTATTTCAAGGATTTCTGTAGTGTATAACATCCTTTCTAGACTAGAAACTTAGATTTTTATGTCTTTTACACTTGTTCTCACAAAATTCTATGATATTCATAACTATTTCCTCTGAATTACTACTGATTTCTAGCTGTTTCCTATAATGGGCCTTCTGCTCTACTTGGGGAACTTCACCACATGTAGAAACAACTTTATACACTCTTCTGTGGACTTGCGAAGCTACATAAATTTGTCTTTCAACTGTTTTACAGTTAAATACTTCTTTTCAGTGCATTCTGGTGGTTTGAAACACTGGTTTCATGTGAACTAACTCTATTTCAAGGATTTCTGCAGTGTACAACATCCTTTCTAGACTAGAGACTTACATTTTGATGTCTTTTACACTTGTTCTCTCTCTATTCTGTGATATTCATTAGTATTTGCTCTGAATGACTACTGATTTCTAGCTGTTTCCTATAATGGGCCTTCTTTTCTACTTGTGGGACTTCACCACATGTAGAAACAACTTTATACACTCTTCTCTGAACTTGAGAAGCTACATACACTTGTCTTTCAACTGTTTTACAGTTGAATACTACTTTTCAGTGAATTCTAGTGGGTTGAAACACTGTTTTCTTGTGAGGTAACTCTATTTCAAGGATTTCTGTAGTGTATAACATCCTTTCTAGACTAGAAACTTAGATTTTTATGTCTTTTACACTTGTTCTCACACAATTCTATGATATTCATTAGTATTTCCTCTGAATTACTACTGATTTCTATCTGTTTCCTATAATGGGCCTTCTGCTCTACTTGTGGGACTTCACCACATGTAGAAACAACTTTATACAGTCTTCTGTGGACTTGCGAAGCTATATAAACTTGTCTTTCAACTGTTTTACAGTTAAATACTACTTTTCAGTGCATTCTGGTGGTTTGAAACACTGGTTTCATGTGAACTAACTCTATTTCAAGGATTTCTGCAGTGTACAACATCCTTTCTAGACTAGAGACTTACATTTTGATGTCTTTTACACTTGTTCTCTCTCTATTCTGTGATATTCATTAGTATTTGCTCTGAATGACTACTGATTTCTAGCTGTTTCCTATAATGGGCCTTCTTTTCTACTTGTGGGACTTCACCACATGTAGAAACAACTTTATACACTCTTCTCTGAACTTGAGAAGCTACATACACTTGTCTTTCAACTGTTTTACAGTTGAATACTACTTTTCAGTGAATTCTAGTGGGTTGAAACACTGTTTTCTTGTGAAGTAACTCTATTTCAAGGATTTCTGTAGTGTACAACATCCTTTCTAGACTAGAAACTTACATTTTGATGTCTTTTACACTTGTTCTCTCTCTATTCTGTGATATTCATTACTATTTCCTCTGAATTACTACTGATTTCTAGCTGTTTCTTACAATGGGCCTTCTGCTCTACTTGTCGAACTTCACCACATGTAGAAACAACTTTATACAGTCTTCTGTGGACTTGCGAAGCTATATAACCTTGTCTTTCAACTGTTTTACAGTTAAATACTACTTTTCAGTGCATTCTGGTGGTTTGAAACACTGGTTTCAGGTGAAGTAACTCTATATCAAGGATTTCTGCAGTGTACAACATCCTTTCTAGACTAGAGACTTACATTTTGATGTCTTTTACACTTGTTCTCTCTCTATTCTGTGATATTCATTAGTATTTGCTCTGAATGACTACTGATTTCTAGCTGTTTCCTATAATGGGCCTTCTTTTCTACTTGTGGGACTTCACCACATGTAGAAACAACTTTATACACTCTTCTCTGAACTTGAGAAGCTACATACACTTGTCTTTCAACTGTTTTACAGTTGAATACTACTTTTCAGTGAATTCTAGTGGGTTGAAACACTGTTTTCTTGTGAAGTAACTCTATTTCAAGGATTTCTGTAGTGTATAACATCCTTTCTAGACTAGAAACTTAGATTTTTATGTCTTTTACACTTGTTCTCACAAAATTCTATGATATTCATAACTATTTCCTCTGAATTACTACTGATTTCTAGCTGTTTCCTATAATGGGCCTTCTGCTCTACTTGGGGAACTTCACCACATGTAGAAACAACTTTATACACTCTTCTGTGGACTTGCGAAGCTACATAAATTTGTCTTTCAACTGTTTTACAGTTAAATACTTCTTTTCAGTGCATTCTGGTGGTTTGAAACACTGGTTTCATGTGAACTAACTCTATTTCAAGGATTTCTGCAGTGTACAACATCCTTTCTAGACTAGAGACTTACATTTTGATGTCTTTTACACTTGTTCTCTCTCTATTCTGTGATATTCATTAGTATTTGCTCTGAATGACTACTGATTTCTAGCTGTTTCCTATAATGGGCCTTCTTTTCTACTTGTGGGACTTCACCACATGTAGAAACAACTTTATACACTCTTCTCTGAACTTGAGAAGCTACATACACTTGTCTTTCAACTGTTTTACAGTTGAATACTACTTTTCAGTGAATTCTAGTGGGTTGAAACACTGTTTTCTTGTGAGGTAACTCTATTTCAAGGATTTCTGTAGTGTATAACATCCTTTCTAGACTAGAAACTTAGATTTTTATGACTTTTACACTTGTTCTCACACAATTCTATGATATTCATTAGTATTTCCTCTGAATTACTACTGATTTCTATCTGTTTCCTATAATGGGCCTTCTGCTCTACTTGTGGGACTTCACCACATGTAGAAACAACTTTATACAGTCTTCTGTGGACTTGCGAAGCTATATAAACTTGTCTTTCAACTGTTTTACAGTTAAATACTACTTTTCAGTGCATTCTGGTGGTTTGAAACACTGGTTTCATGTGAACTAACTCTATTTCAAGGATTTCTGCAGTGTACAACATCCTTTCTAGACTAGAGACTTACATTTTGATGTCTTTTACACTTGTTCTCTCTCTATTCTGTGATATTCATTAGTATTTGCTCTGAATGACTACTGATTTCTAGCTGTTTCCTATAATGGGCCTTCTTTTCTACTTGTGGGACTTCACCACATGTAGAAACAACTTTATACACTCTTCTCTGAACTTGAGAAGCTACATACACTTGTCTTTCAACTGTTTTACAGTTGAATACTACTTTTCAGTGAATTCTAGTGGGTTGAAACACTGTTTTCTTGTGAAGTAACTCTATTTCAAGGATTTCTGTAGTGTACAACATCCTTTCTAGACTAGAAACTTACATTTTGATGTCTTTTACACTTGTTCTCTCTCTATTCTGTGATATTCATTACTATTTCCTCTGAATTACTACTGATTTCTAGCTGTTTCCTATAATGGGCCTTCTGCTCTACTTGTGGAACTTCACCACATGTAGAAACAACTTTATACAGTCTTCTGTGGACTTGCGAAGCTATATAACCTTGTCTTTCAACTGTTTTACAGTTAAATACTACTTTTCAGTGCATTCTGGTGGTTTGAAACACTGGTTTCATGTGAAGTAACTCTATTTCAAGGATTTCTGCAGTGTACAACATCCTTTCTAGACTAGAGACTTACATTTTGATGTCTTTTACACTTGTTCTCCCTCTATTCTGTGATATTCATTAGTATTTGCTCTGAATGACTACTGATTTCTAGCTGTTTCCTATAATGGGCCTTCTTTTCTACTTGTGGGACTTCACCACATGTAGAAACAACTTTATACACTCTTCTCTGAACTTGAGAAGCTACATACACTTGTCTTTCAACTGTTTTACAGTTGAATACTACTTTTCAGTGAATTCTAGTGGGTTGAAACACTGGTTCTTGTGAAGTAACTCTATTTCAAGGATTTCTGTAGTGTATAACATCCTTTCTAGACTAGAAACTTAGATTTTTATGTCTTTTACATTTGTTCTCACACAATACTATGATATTCATTACTATTTCCTCTGAATTACTACTGATTTCTAGCTGTTTCTTATAATGGGCCTTCTGCTCTACTTGTCGAACTTCACCACATGTAGAAACAACTTTATACAGTCTTCTGTGGACTTGCGAAGCTATATAACCTTGTCTTTCAACTGTTTTACAGTTAAATACTACTTTTCAGTGCATTCTGGTGGTTTGAAACACTGGTTTCATGTGAAGTAACTCTATATCAAGGATTTCTGCAGTGTACAACATCCTTTCTAGACTAGAGACTTACATTTTGATGTCTTTTACACTTGTTCTCTCTCTATTCTGTGATATTCATTAGTATTTGCTCTGAATGACTACTGATTTCTAGCTGTTTCCTATAATGGGCCTTCTTTTCTACTTGTGGGACTTCACCACATGTAGAAACAACTTTATACACTCTTCTCTGAACTTGAGAAGCTACATACACTTGTCTTTCAACTGTTTTACAGTTGAATACTACTTTTCAGTGAATTCTAGTGGGTTGAAACACTGTTTTCTTGTGAAGTAACTCTATTTCAAGGATTTCTGTAGTGTATAACATCCTTTCTAGACTAGAAACTTAGATTTTTATGTCTTTTACACTTGTTCTCACAAAATTCTATGATATTCATAACTATTTCCTCTGAATTACTACTGATTTCTAGCTGTTTCCTATAATGGGCCTTCTGCTCTACTTGGGGAACTTCACCACATGTAGAAACAACTTTATACACTCTTCTGTGGACTTGCGAAGCTACATAAATTTGTCTTTCAACTGTTTTACAGTTAAATACTTCTTTTCAGTGCATTCTGGTGGTTTGAAACACTGGTTTCATGTGAACTAACTCTATTTCAAGGATTTCTGCAGTGTACAACATCCTTTCTAGACTAGAGACTTACATTTTGATGTCTTTTACACTTGTTCTCTCTCTATTCTGTGATATTCATTAGTATTTGCTCTGAATGACTACTGATTTCTAGCTGTTTCCTATAATGGGCCTTCTTTTCTACTTGTGGGACTTCACCACATGTAGAAACAACTTTATACACTCTTCTCTGAACTTGAGAAGCTACATACACTTGTCTTTCAACTGTTTTACAGTTGAATACTACTTTTCAGTGAATTCTAGTGGGTTGAAACACTGTTTTCTTGTGAGGTAACTCTATTTCAAGGATTTCTGTAGTGTATAACATCCTTTCTAGACTAGAAACTTAGATTTTTATGTCTTTTACACTTGTTCTCACACAATTCTATGATATTCATTAGTATTTCCTCTGAATTACTACTGATTTCTATCTGTTTCCTATAATGGGCCTTCTGCTCTATTTGTGGGACTTCACCACATGTAGAAACAACTTTATACAGTCTTCTGTGGACTTGCGAAGCTATATAAACTTGTCTTTCAACTGTTTTACAGTTAAATACTACTTTTCAGTGCATTTTGGTGGTTTGAAACACTGGTTTCATGTGAACTAACTCTATTTCAAGGATTTCTGCAGTGTACAACATCCTTTCTAGACTAGAGACTTACATTTTGATGTCTTTTACACTTGTTCTCTCTCTATTCTGTGATATTCATTAGTATTTGCTCTGAATGACTACTGATTTCTAGCTGTTTCCTATAATGGGCCTTCTTTTCTACTTGTGGGACTTCACCACATGTAGAAACAACTTTATACACTCTTCTCTGAACTTGAGAAGCTACATACACTTGTCTTTCAACTGTTTTACAGTTGAATACTACTTTTCAGTGAATTCTAGTGGGTTGAAACACTGTTTTCTTGTGAGGTAACTCTATTTCAAGGATTTCTGTAGTGTATAACATCCTTTCTAGACTAGAAACTTAGATTTTTATGTCTTTTACACTTGTTCTCACACAATTCTATGATATTCATTAGTATTTCCTCTGAATTACTACTGATTTCTATCTGTTTCCTATAATGGGCCTTCTGCTCTACGTGTGGGACTTCACCACATGTAGAAACAACTTTATACAGTCTTCTGTGGACTTGCGAAGCTATATAAACTTGTCTTTCAACTGTTTTACAGTTAAATACTACTTTTCAGTGCATTCTGGTGGTTTGAAACACTGGTTTCATGTGAACTAACTCTATTTCAAGGATTTCTGCAGTGTACAACATCCTTTCTAGACTAGAGACTTACATTTTGATGTCTTTTACACTTGTTCTCTCTCTATTCTGTGATATTCATTAGTATTTGCTCTGAATGACTACTGATTTCTAGCTGTTTCCTATAATGGGCCTTCTTTTCTACTTGTGGGACTTCACCACATGTAGAAACAACTTTATACACTCTTCTCTGAACTTGAGAAGCTACATACACTTGTCTTTCAACTGTTTTACAGTTGAATACTACTTTTCAGTGAATTCTAGTGGGTTGAAACACTGTTTTCTTGTGAAGTAACTCTATTTCAAGGATTTCTGTAGTGTACAACATCCTTTCTAGACTAGAAACTTACATTTTGATGTCTTTTACACTTGTTCTCTCTCTATTCTGTGATATTCATTACTATTTCCTCTGAATTACTACTGATTTCTAGCTGTTTCTTACAATGGGCCTTCTGCTCTACTTGTCGAACTTCACCACATGTAGAAACAACTTTATACAGTCTTCTGTGGACTTGCGAAGCTATATAACCTTGTCTTTCAACTGTTTTACAGTTAAATACTACTTTTCAGTGCATTCTGGTGGTTTGAAACACTGGTTTCATGTGAAGTAACTCTATATCAAGGATTTCTGCAGTGTACAACATCCTTTCTAGACTAGAGACTTAGATTTTTATGTCTTTTACACTTGTTCTCACAAAATTTTATGATATTCATAACTATTTCCTCTGAATTACTACTGATTTCTAGCTGTTTCCTATAATGGGCCTTCAGCTCTACTTGGGGAACTTCACCACATGTAGAAACAACTTTATACACTCTTCTGTGGACTTGCGAAGCTACATAAATTTGTCTTTCAACTGTTTTACAGTTAAATACTTCTTTTCAGTGCATTCTGGTGGTTTGAAACACTGGTTTCATGTGAACTAACTCTATTTCAAGGATTTCTGCAGTGTACAACATCCTTTCTAGACTAGAGACTTACATTTTGATGTCTTTTACACTTGTTCTCTCTCTATTCTGTGATATTCATTAGTATTTGCTCTGAATGACTACTGATTTCTAGCTGTTTCCTATAATGGGCCTTCTTTTCTACTTGTGGGACTTCACCACATGTAGAAACAACTTTATACACTCTTCTCTGAACTTGAGAAGCTACATACACTTGTCTTTCAACTGTTTTACAGTTGAATACTACTTTTCAGTGAATTCTAGTGGGTTGAAACACTGTTTTCTTCTGAGGTAACTCTATTTCAAGGATTTCTGTAGTGTATAACATCCTTTCTAGACTAGAAACTTAGATTTTTATGTCTTTTACACTTGTTCTCACACAATTCTATGATATTCATTAGTATTTCCTCTGAATTACTACTGATTTCTATCTGTTTCCTATAATGGGCCTTCTGCTCTACTTGTGGGACTTCACCACATGTAGAAACAACTTTATACAGTCTTCTGTGGACTTGCGAAGCTATATAAACTTGTCTTTCAACTGTTTTACAGTTAAATACTACTTTTCAGTGCATTCTGGTGGTTTGAAACACTGGTTTCATGTGAACTAACTCTATTTCAAGGATTTCTGCAGTGTACAACATCCTTTCTAGACTAGAGACTTACATTTTGATGTCTTTTACACTTGTTCTCTCTCTATTCTGTGATATTCATTAGTATTTGCTCTGAATGACTACTGATTTCTAGCTGTTTCCTATAATGGGCCTTCTTTTCTACTTGTGGGACTTCACCACATGTAGAAACAACTTTATACACTCTTCTCTGAACTTGAGAAGCTACATACACTTGTCTTTCAACTGTTTTACAGTTGAATACTACTTTTCAGTGAATTCTAGTGGGTTGAAACACTGTTTTCTTGTGAAGTAACTCTATTTCAAGGATTTCTGTAGTGTACAACATCCTTTCTAGACTAGAAACTTACATTTTGATGTCTTTTACACTTGTTCTCTCTCTATTCTGTGATATTCATTACTATTTCCTCTGAATTACTACTGATTTCTAGCTGTTTCCTATAATGGGCCTTCTGCTCTACTTGTGGAACTTCACCACATGTAGAAACAACTTTATACAGTCTTCTGTGGACTTGCGAAGCTATATAACCTTGTCTTTCAACTGTTTTACAGTTAAATACTACTTTGCAGTGCATTCTGGTGGTTTGAAACACTGGTTTCATGTGAAGTAACTCTATTTCAAGGATTTCTGCAGTGTACAACATCCTTTCTAGACTAGAGACTTACATTTTGATGTCTTTTACACTTGTTCTCCCTCTATTCTGTGATATTCATTAGTATTTGCTCTGAATGACTACTGATTTCTAGCTGTTTCCTATAATGGGCCTTCTTTTCTACTTGTGGGACTTCACCACATGTAGAAACAACTTTATACACTCTTCTCTGAACTTGAGAAGCTACATACACTTGTCTTTCAACTGTTTTACAGTTGAATACTACTTTTCAGTGAATTCTAGTGGGTTGAAACACTGGTTCTTGTGAAGTAACTCTATTTCAAGGATTTCTGTAGTGTATAACATCCTTTCTAGACTAGAAACTTAGATTTTTATGTCTTTTACATTTGTTCTCACACAATACTATGATATTCATTACTATTTCCTCTGAATTACTACTGATTTCTAGCTGTTTCTTATAATGGGCCTTCTGCTCTACTTGTCGAACTTCACCACATGTAGAAACAACTTTATACAGTCTTCTGTGGACTTGCGAAGCTATATAACCTTGTCTTTCAACTGTTTTACAGTTAAATACTACTTTTCAGTGCATTCTGGTGGTTTGAAACACTGGTTTCATGTGAAGTAACTCTATATCAAGGATTTCTGCAGTGTACAACATCCTTTCTAGACTAGAGACTTACATTTTGATGTCTTTTACACTTGTTCTCTCTCTATTCTGTGATATTCATTAGTATTTGCTCTGAATGACTACTGATTTCTAGCTGTTTCCTATAATGGGCCTTCTTTTCTACTTGTGGGACTTCACCACATGTAGAAACAACTTTATACACTCTTCTCTGAACTTGAGAAGCTACATACACTTGTCTTTCAACTGTTTTACAGTTGAATACTACTTTTCAGTGAATTCTAGTGGGTTGAAACACTGTTTTCTTGTGAAGTAACTCTATTTCAAGGATTTCTGTAGTGTATAACATCCTTTCTAGACTAGAAACTTAGATTTTTATGTCTTTTACACTTGTTCTCACAAAATTCTATGATATTCATAACTATTTCCTCTGAATTACTACTGATTTCTAGCTGTTTCCTATAATGGGCCTTCTGCTCTACTTGGGGAACTTCACCACATGTAGAAACAACTTTATACACTCTTCTGTGGACTTGCGAAGCTACATAAATTTGTCTTTCAACTGTTTTACAGTTAAATACTTCTTTTCAGTGCATTCTGGTGGTTTGAAACACTGGTTTCATGTGAACTAACTCTATTTCAAGGATTTCTGCAGTGTACAACATCCTTTCTAGACTAGAGACTTACATTTTGATGTCTTTTACACTTGTTCTCTCTCTATTCTGTGATATTCATTAGTATTTGCTCTGAATGACTACTGATTTCTAGCTGTTTCCTATAATGGGCCTTCTTTTCTACTTGTGGGACTTCACCACATGTAGAAACAACTTTATACACTCTTCTCTGAACTTGAGAAGCTACATACACTTGTCTTTCAACTGTTTTACAGTTGAATACTACTTTTCAGTGAATTCTAGTGGGTTGAAACACTGTTTTCTTGTGAGGTAACTCTATTTCAAGGATTTCTGTAGTGTATAACATCCTTTCTAGACTAGAAACTTAGATTTTTATGTCTTTTACACTTGTTCTCACACAATTCTATGATATTCATTAGTATTTCCTCTGAATTACTACTGATTTCTAGCTGTTTCCTATAATGGGCCTTCTGCTCTACTTGTGGGACTTCACCACATGTAGAAACAACTTTATACAGTCTTCTGTGGACTTGCGAAGCTATATAACCTTGTCTTTCAACTGTTTTACAGTTAAATACTACTTTTCAGTGCATTCTGGTGGTTTGAAACACTGGTTTCATGTGAAGTAACTCTATTTCAAGGATTTCTGCAGTGTACAACATCCTTTCTAGACTAGAGACTTACATTTTGATGTCTTTTACACTTGTTCTCTCTCTATTCTGTGATATTCATTAGTATTTGCTCTGAATGACTACTGATTTCTAGCTGTTTCCTATAATGGGCCTTCTTTTCTACTTGTGGGACTTCACCACATGTAGAAACAACTTTATACACTCTTCTCTGAACTTGAGAAGCTACATACAGTTGTCTTTCAATTGTTTTACAGTTGAATACTACTTTTCAGTGAATTCTAGTGGGTTGAAACACTGTTTTCTTGTGAAGTAACTCTATTTCAAGGATTTCTGTAGTGTACAACATCCTTTCTAGACTAGAGACTTACATTTTGATGTCTTTTACACTTGTTCTCTCTCTATTCTGTGATATTCATTAGTATTTGCTCTGAATGACTACTGATTTCTAGCTGTTTCCTATAATGGGCCTTCTTTTCTACTTGTGGGACTTCACCACATGTAGAAACAACTTTATACACTCTTCTCTGAACTTGAGAAGCTACATACACTTGTCTTTCAACTGTTTTACAGTTGAATACTACTTTTCAGTGAATTCTAGTGGGTTGAAACACTGGTTCTTGTGAAGTAACTCTATTTCAAGGATTTCTGTAGTGTATAACATCCTTTCTAGACTAGAAACTTAGATTTTTATGTCTTTTACACTTGTTCTCACACAATTCTATGATATTCATTACTATTTCCTCTGAATTACTACTGATTTCTAGCTGTTTCCTATAATGGGCCTTCTGCTCTACTTGTGGAACTTCACCACATGTAGAAACAACTTTATACAGTCTTCTGTGGACTTGAGAAGCTATATAACCTTGTCTTTCAACTGTTTTACAGTTAAATACTACTTTTCAGTGCATTCTGGTGGTTTGAAACACTGGTTTCATGTGAAGTAACTCTATTTCAAGGATTTCTGCAGTGTACAACATCCTTTCTAGACTAGAGACTTACATTTTGATGTCTTTTACACTTGTTCTCTCTCTATTCTGTGATATTCATTAGTATTTGCTCTGAATGACTACTGATTTCTAGCTGTTTCCTATAATGGGCCTTCTTTTCTACTTGTGGGACTTCACCACATGTAGAAACAACTTTATACACTCTTCTCTGAACTTAAGCTACATACACTTGTCTTTCAACTGTTTTACAGTTGAATACTACTTTTCAGTGAATTCTAGTGGGTTGAAACACTGTTTTCTTGTGAAGTAACTCTATTTCAAGGATTTCTGTAGTGTACAACATCCTTTCTAGACTAGAAACTTAGATTTTTATGTCTTTTACACTTGTTCTCACACAATTCTATGATATTCATTACTATTTCCTCTGAATTACTACTGATTTCTAGTTGTTTCTTATAATGGGCCTTCTGCTCTACTTGGGGAACTTCACCACATGTAGAAACAACTTTATACACTCTTCTGTGGACTTGCGAAGCAATATAAATTTGTCTTTCAACTGTTTTACAGTTAAATACTTCTTTTCAGTTCATTCTGGTGGTTTGAAACACTGGTTTCATGTGAACTAACTCTATTTCAAGGATTTCTGCAGTGTACAACATCCTTTCTAGACTAGAGACTTACATTTTGATGTCTTTTACACTTGTTCTCTCTCTATTCTGTGATATTCATTAGTATTTCCTCTGAATGACTACTGATTTCTAGCTGTTTCCTATAATGGGCCTTCTTTTCTACTTGTGGGACTTCACCACATGTAGAAACAACTTTATACACTCTTCTCTGAACTTGAGAAGCTACATACACTTGTCTTTCAACTGTTTTACAGTTGAATACTACTTTTCAGTGAATTCTAGTGGGTTGAAACACTGTTTTCTTCTGAGGTAACTCTATTTCAAGGATTTCTGTAGTGTATAACATCCTTTCTAGACTAGAAACTTAGATTTTTATGTCTTTTACACTTGTTCTCACACAATTCTATGATATTCATTAGTATTTCCTCTGAATTACTACTGATTTCTATCTGTTTCCTATAATGGGCCTTCTGCTCTACTTGTGGGACTTCACCACATGTAGAAACAACTTTATACAGTCTTCTGTGGACTTGCGAAGCTATATAAACTTGTCTTTCAACTGTTTTACAGTTAAATACTACTTTTCAGTGCATTCTGGTGGTTTGAAACACTGGTTTCATGTGAACTAACTCTATTTCAAGGATTTCTGCAGTGTACAACATCCTTTCTAGACTAGAGACTTACATTTTGATGTCTTTTACACTTGTTCTCTCTCTATTCTGTGATATTCATTAGTATTTGCTCTGAATGACTACTGATTTCTAGCTGTTTCCTATAATGGGCCTTCTTTTCTACTTGTGGGACTTCACCACATGTAGAAACAACTTTATACACTCTTCTCTGAACTTGAGAAGCTACATACACTTGTCTTTCAACTGTTTTACAGTTGAATACTACTTTTCAGTGAATTCTAGTGGGTTGAAACACTGTTTTCTTGTGAAGTAACTCTATTTCAAGGATTTCTGTAGTGTACAACATCCTTTCTAGACTAGAAACTTACATTTTGATGTCTTTTACACTTGTTCTCTCTCTATTCTGTGATATTCATTACTATTTCCTCTGAATTACTACTGATTTCTAGCTGTTTCCTATAATGGGCCTTCTGCTCTACTTGTGGAACTTCACCACATGTAGAAACAACTTTATACAGTCTTCTGTGGACTTGCGAAGCTATATAACCTTGTCTTTCAACTGTTTTACAGTTAAATACTACTTTGCAGTGCATTCTGGTGGTTTGAAACACTGGTTTCATGTGAAGTAACTCTATTTCAAGGATTTCTGCAGTGTACAACATCCTTTCTAGACTAGAGACTTACATTTTGATGTCTTTTACACTTGTTCTCCCTCTATTCTGTGATATTCATTAGTATTTGCTCTGAATGACTACTGATTTCTAGCTGTTTCCTATAATGGGCCTTCTTTTCTACTTGTGGGACTTCACCACATGTAGAAACAACTTTATACACTCTTCTCTGAACTTGAGAAGCTACATACACTTGTCTTTCAACTGTTTTACAGTTGAATACTACTTTTCAGTGAATTCTAGTGGGTTGAAACACTGGTTCTTGTGAAGTAACTCTATTTCAAGGATTTCTGTAGTGTATAACATCCTTTCTAGACTAGAAACTTAGATTTTTATGTCTTTTACATTTGTTCTCACACAATACTATGATATTCATTACTATTTCCTCTGAATTACTACTGATTTCTAGCTGTTTCTTATAATGGGCCTTCTGCTCTACTTGTCGAACTTCACCACATGTAGAAACAACTTTATACAGTCTTCTGTGGACTTGCGAAGCTATATAACCTTGTCTTTCAACTGTTTTACAGTTAAATACTACTTTTCAGTGCATTCTGGTGGTTTGAAACACTGGTTTCATGTGAAGTAACTCTATATCAAGGATTTCTGCAGTGTACAACATCCTTTCTAGACTAGAGACTTACATTTTGATGTCTTTTACACTTGTTCTCTCTCTATTCTGTGATATTCATTAGTATTTGCTCTGAATGACTACTGATTTCTAGCTGTTTCCTATAATGGGCCTTCTTTTCTACTTGTGGGACTTCACCACATGTAGAAACAACTTTATACACTCTTCTCTGAACTTGAGAAGCTACATACACTTGTCTTTCAACTGTTTTACAGTTGAATACTACTTTTCAGTGAATTCTAGTGGGTTGAAACACTGTTTTCTTGTGAAGTAACTCTATTTCAAGGATTTCTGTAGTGTATAACATCCTTTCTAGACTAGAAACTTAGATTTTTATGTCTTTTACACTTGTTCTCACAAAATTCTATGATATTCATAACTATTTCCTCTGAATTACTACTGATTTCTAGCTGTTTCCTATAATGGGCCTTCTGCTCTACTTGGGGAACTTCACCACATGTAGAAACAACTTTATACACTCTTCTGTGGACTTGCGAAGCTACATAAATTTGTCTTTCAACTGTTTTACAGTTAAATACTTCTTTTCAGTGCATTCTGGTGGTTTGAAACACTGGTTTCATGTGAACTAACTCTATTTCAAGGATTTCTGCAGTGTACAACATCCTTTCTAGACTAGAGACTTACATTTTGATGTCTTTTACACTTGTTCTCTCTCTATTCTGTGATATTCATTAGTATTTGCTCTGAATGACTACTGATTTCTAGCTGTTTCCTATAATGGGCCTTCTTTTCTACTTGTGGGACTTCACCACATGTAGAAACAACTTTATACACTCTTCTCTGAACTTGAGAAGCTACATACACTTGTCTTTCAACTGTTTTACAGTTGAATACTACTTTTCAGTGAATTCTAGTGGGTTGAAACACTGTTTTCTTGTGAGGTAACTCTATTTCAAGGATTTCTGTAGTGTATAACATCCTTTCTAGACTAGAAACTTAGATTTTTATGTCTTTTACACTTGTTCTCACACAATTCTATGATATTCATTAGTATTTCCTCTGAATTACTACTGATTTCTAGCTGTTTCCTATAATGGGCCTTCTGCTCTACTTGTGGGACTTCACCACATGTAGAAACAACTTTATACAGTCTTCTGTGGACTTGCGAAGCTATATAACCTTGTCTTTCAACTGTTTTACAGTTAAATACTACTTTTCAGTGCATTCTGGTGGTTTGAAACACTGGTTTCATGTGAAGTAACTCTATTTCAAGGATTTCTGCAGTGTACAACATCCTTTCTAGACTAGAGACTTACATTTTGATGTCTTTTACACTTGTTCTCTCTCTATTCTGTGATATTCATTAGTATTTGCTCTGAATGACTACTGATTTCTAGCTGTTTCCTATAATGGGCCTTCTTTTCTACTTGTGGGACTTCACCACATGTAGAAACAACTTTATACACTCTTCTCTGAACTTGAGAAGCTACATACAGTTGTCTTTCAATTGTTTTACAGTTGAATACTACTTTTCAGTGAATTCTAGTGGGTTGAAACACTGTTTTCTTGTGAAGTAACTCTATTTCAAGGATTTCTGTAGTGTACAACATCCTTTCTAGACTAGAGACTTACATTTTGATGTCTTTTACACTTGTTCTCTCTCTATTCTGTGATATTCATTAGTATTTGCTCTGAATGACTACTGATTTCTAGCTGTTTCCTATAATGGGCCTTCTTTTCTACTTGTGGGACTTCACCACATGTAGAAACAACTTTATACACTCTTCTCTGAACTTGAGAAGCTACATACACTTGTCTTTCAACTGTTTTACAGTTGAATACTACTTTTCAGTGAATTCTAGTGGGTTGAAACACTGGTTCTTGTGAAGTAACTCTATTTCAAGGATTTCTGTAGTGTATAACATCCTTTCTAGACTAGAAACTTAGATTTTTATGTCTTTTACACTTGTTCTCACACAATTCTATGATATTCATTACTATTTCCTCTGAATTACTACTGATTTCTAGCTGTTTCCTATAATGGGCCTTCTGCTCTACTTGTGGAACTTCACCACATGTAGAAACAACTTTATACAGTCTTCTGTGGACTTGAGAAGCTATATAACCTTGTCTTTCAACTGTTTTACAGTTAAATACTACTTTTCAGTGCATTCTGGTGGTTTGAAACACTGGTTTCATGTGAAGTAACTCTATTTCAAGGATTTCTGCAGTGTACAACATCCTTTCTAGACTAGAGACTTACATTTTGATGTCTTTTACACTTGTTCTCTCTCTATTCTGTGATATTCATTAGTATTTGCTCTGAATGACTACTGATTTCTAGCTGTTTCCTATAATGGGCCTTCTTTTCTACTTGTGGGACTTCACCACATGTAGAAACAACTTTATACACTCTTCTCTGAACTTAAGCTACATACACTTGTCTTTCAACTGTTTTACAGTTGAATACTACTTTTCAGTGAATTCTAGTGGGTTGAAACACTGTTTTCTTGTGAAGTAACTCTATTTCAAGGATTTCTGTAGTGTACAACATCCTTTCTAGACTAGAAACTTAGATTTTTATGTCTTTTACACTTGTTCTCACACAATTCTATGATATTCATTACTATTTCCTCTGAATTACTACTGATTTCTAGTTGTTTCTTATAATGGGCCTTCTGCTCTACTTGGGGAACTTCACCACATGTAGAAACAACTTTATACACTCTTCTGTGGACTTGCGAAGCAATATAAATTTGTCTTTCAACTGTTTTACAGTTAAATACTTCTTTTCAGTTCATTCTGGTGGTTTGAAACACTGGTTTCATGTGAACTAACTCTATTTCAAGGATTTCTGCAGTGTACAACATCCTTTCTAGACTAGAGACTTACATTTTGATGTCTTTTACACTTGTTCTCTCTCTATTCTGTGATATTCATTAGTATTTCCTCTGAATGACTACTGATTTCTAGCTGTTTCCTATAATGGGCCTTCTTTTCTACTTGTGGGACTTCACCACATGTAGAAACAACTTTATACACTCTTCTCTGAACTTGAGAAGCTACATACACTTGTCTTTCAACTGTTTTATAGTTGAATACTACTTTTCAGTGAATTCTAGTGGGTTGAAACACTGGTTCTTGTGAAGTAACTCTATTTCAAGGATTTCTGTAGTGTATAACATCCTTTCTAGACTAGAAACTTAGATTTTTATGTCTTTTACACTTGTTCTCACACAATTCTATGATATTCATTACTATTTCCTCTGAATTACTACTAATTTCTAGCTGTTTCCTATAATGGGCCTTCTGCTCTACTTGTGGAACTTCACCACATGTAGAAACAACTTTATACAGTCTTCTGTGGACTTGCGAAGCTATATAACCTTGTCTTTCAACTGTTTTACAGTTAAATACTACTTTTCAGTGCATTCTGGTGGTTTGAAACACTGGTTTCATGTGAAGTAACTCTATTTCAAGGATTTCTGCAGTGTACAACATCCTTTCTAGACTAGAGACTTACATTTTGATGTCTTTTACACTTGTTCTCTCTCTATTCTGTGATATTCATTAGTATTTGCTCTGAATGACTACTGATTTCTAGCTGTTTCCTATAATGGGCCTTCTTTTCTACTTGTGGGACTTCACCACATGTAGAAACAACTTTATACACTCTTCTCTGAACTTGAGAAGCTACATACACTTGTCTTTCAACTGTTTTACAGTTGAATACTACTTTTCAGTGAATTCTAGTGGGTTGAAACACTGGTTCTTGTGAAGTAACTCTATTTCAAGGATTTCTGTAGTGTATAACATCCTTTCTAGACTAGAAACTTAGATTTTTATGTCTTTTACACTTGTTCTCACACAATTCTATGATATTCATTACTATTTCCTCTGAATTACTACTGATTTCTAGCTGTTTCTTATAATGGGCCTTCTGCTCTACTTGTGGAACTTCACCACATGTAGAAACAACTTTATACAGTCTTCTGTGGACTTGCGAAGCTATATAACCTTGTCTTTCAACTGTTTTACAGTTAAATACTACTTTTCAGTGCATTCTGGTGGTTTGAAACACTGGTTTCATGTGAAGTAACTCTATTTCAAGGATTTCTGCAGTGTACAACATCCTTTCTAGACTAGAGACTTACATTTTGATGTCTTTTACACTTGTTCTCTCTCTATTCTGTGATATTCATTAGTATTTGCTCTGAATGACTACTGATTTCTAGCTGTTTCCTATAATGGGCCTTCTTTTCTACTTGTGGGACTTCACCACATGTAGAAACAACTTTATACACTCTTCTCTGAACTTGAGAAGCTACATACACTTGTCTTTCAACAGTTTTACAGTTGAATACTAATTTTCAGTGAATTCTAGTGGGTTGAAACACTGTTTTCTTGTGAAGTAACTCTATTTCAAGGATTTCTGTAGTGTATAACATCCTTTCTAGACTAGAAACTTAGATTTTTATGTCTTTTATACTTGTTCTCACAAAATTCTATGATATTCATAACTATTTCCTCTGAATTACTACTGATTTCTAGCAGTTTCCTATAATGGGCCTTCTGCTCTACTTGGGGAACTTCACCACATGTAGAAACAACTTTATACACTCTTCTGTGGACTTGCGAAGCTATATAAATTTGTCTTTCAACTGTTTTACAGTTAAATACTTCTTTTCAGTGCATTCTGGTGGTTTGAAACACTGGTTTCATGTGAACTAACTCTATTTCAAGGATTTCTGCAGTGTACAACATCCTTTCTAGACTAGAGACTTACATTTTGATGTCTTTTACACTTGTTCTCTCTCTATTCTGTGATATTCATTAGTATTTGCTCTGAATGACTACTGATTTCTAGCTGTTTCCTATAATGGGCCTTCTTTTCTATTTGTGGGACTTCACCACATGTAGAAACAACTTTATACACTCTTCTCTGAACTTGAGAAGCTACATACACTTGTCTTTCAACTGTTTTACAGTTGAATACTACTTTTCAGTGAATTCTAGTGGGTTGAAACACTGTTTTCTTGTGAAGTAACTCTATTTCAAGGATTTCTGTAGTGTATAACATCCTTTCTAGACTAGAAACTTAGATTTTTATGTCTTTTACACTTGTTCTCACACAATTCTATGATATTCATTAGTATTTCCTCTGAATTACTACTGATTTCTATCTGTTTCCTATAATGGGCCTTCTGCTCTACTTGTGGGACTTCACCACATGTAGAAACAACTTTATACAGTCTTCTGTGGACTTGCGAAGCTATATAAACTTGTCTTTCAACTGTTTTACAGTTAAATACTACTTTTCAGTGCATTCTGGTGGTTTGAAACACTGGTTTCATGTGAACTAACTCTATTTCAAGGATTTCTGCAGTGTACAACATCCTTTCTAGACTAGAGACTTACATTTTGATGTCTTTTACACTTGTTCTCTCTCTATTCTGTGATATTCATTAGTATTTGCTCTGAATGACTACTGATTTCTAGCTGTTTCCTATAATGGGCCTTCTTTTCTACTTGTGGGACTTCACCACATGTAGAAACAACTTTATACACTCTTCTCTGAACTTGAGAAGCTACATACACTTGTCTTTCAACTGTTTTACAGTTGAATACTACTTTTCAGTGAATTCTAGTGGGTTGAAACACTGTTTTCTTGTGAAGTAACTCTATTTCAAGGATTTCTGTAGTGTACAACATCCTTTCTAGACTAGAAACTTAGATTTTTATGTCTTTTACACTTGTTCTCACACAATTCTATGATATTCATTACTATTTCCTCTGAATTACTACTGATTTCTAGCTGTTTCTTATAATGGGCCTTCTGCTCTACTTGGGGAACTTCACCACATATAGAAACAACTTTATACACTCTTCTGTGGACTTGCGAAGCTATATAACCTTGTCTTTCAACTGTTTTACAGTTAAATCCTACTTTTCAGTGCATTCTGGCGGTTTGAAACACTGGTTTCATGTGAAGTAACTCTATTTCAAGGATTTCTGCAGTGTACAACATACTTTCTAGACTAGAGACTTACATTTTGATGTCTTTTACACTTGTTCTCTCTCTATTCTGTGATATTCATTAGTATTTGCTCTGAATGACTACTGATTTCTAGCTGTTTCCTATAATGGGCCTTCTTTTCTACTTGTGGGACTTCACCACATGTAGAAACAACTTTATACACTCTTCTCTGAACTTGAGAAGCTACATACACTTGTCTTTCAACTGTTTTACAGTTGAATACTACTTTTCAGTGAATTCTAGTGGGTTGAAACACTGTTTTCTTGTGAAGTAACTCTATTTCAAGGATTTCTGTAGTGTATAACATCCTTTCTAGACTAGAAACTTAGATTTTTATGTCTTTTACACTTGTTCTCACAAAATTCTATGATATTCATAACTATTTCCTCTGAATTACTACTGATTTCTAGCTGTTTCCTATAATGGGCCTTCTGCTCTACTTGTGGGACTTCACCACATGTAGAAACAACTTTATACAGTCTTCTGTGGACTTGCGAAGCTATATAAACTTGTCTTTCAACTGTTTTACAGTTAAATACTACTTTTCAGTGCATTCTGGTGGTTTGAAACACTGGTTTCATGTGAACTAACTCTATTTCAAGGATTTCTGCAGTGTACAACATCCTTTCTAGACTAGAGACTTACATTTTGATGTCTTTTACACTTGTTCTCTCTCTATTCTGTGATATTCATTAGTATTTGCTCTGAATGACTACTGATTTCTAGCTGTTTCCTATAATGGGCCTTCTTTTCTACTTGTGGGACTTCACCACATGTAGAAACAACTTTATACACTCTTCTCTGAACTTGAGAAGCTACATACACTTGTCTTTCAACTGTTTTACAGTTGAATACTACTTTTCAGTGAATTCTAGTGGGTTGAAACACTGGTTCTTGTGAAGTAACTCTATTTCAAGGATTTCTGTAGTGTATAACATCCTTTCTAGACTAGAAACTTAGATTTTTATGTCTTTTACACTTGTTCTCACACAATTCTATGATATTCATTACTATTTCCTCTGAATTACTACTGATTTCTAGCTGTTTCCTATAATGGGCCTTCTGCTCTACTTGTGGAACTTCACCACATGTAGAAACAACTTTATACAGTCTTCTGTGGACTTGCGAAGCTATATAACCTTGTCTTTCAACTGTTTTACAGTTAAATACTACTTTTCAGTGCATTCTGGTGGTTTGAAACACTGGTTTCATGTGAAGTAACTCTATTTCAAGGATTTCTGCAGTGTACAACATCCTTTCTAGACTAGAGACTTACATTTTTATGTCTTTTACACTTGTTCTCTCTCTATTCTGTGATATTCATTAGTATTTGCTCTGAATGACTACTGATTTCTAGCTGTTTCCTATAATGGGCCTTCTTTTCTACTTGTGGGACTTCACCACATGTAAAAACAACTTTATACACTCTTCTCTGAACTTGAGAAGCTACATACACTTGTCTTTCAACTGTTTTACAGTTGAATACTACTTTTCAGTGAATTCTAATGGGTTGAAACACTGTTTTCTTGTGAAGTAACTCTATTTCAAGGATTTCTGTAGTGTACAACATCCTTTCTAGACTAGAAACTTAGATTTTTATGTCTTTTACACTTGTTCTCACACAATTCTATGATATTCATTACTATTTCCTCTGAATTACTACTGATTTCTAGTTGTTTCTTATAATGGGCCTTCTGCTCTACTTGGGGAACTTCACCACATGTAGAAACAACTTTATACACTCTTCTGTGGACTTGCGAAGCTATATAAATTTGTCTTTCAACTGTTTTACAGTTAAATACTTCTTTTCAGTGCATTCTGGTGGTTTGAAACACTGGTTTCATGTGAACTAACTCTATTTCAAGGATTTCTGCAGTGTACAACATCCTTTCTAGACTAGAGACTTACATTTTGATGTCTTTTACACTTGTTCTCTCTCTATTCTGTGATATTTATTAGTATTTGCTCTGAATGACTACTGATTTCTAGCTGTTTCCTATAATGGGCCTTCTTTTCTACTTGTGGGACTTCACCACATGTAGAAACAACTTTATACAGTCTTCTCTGAACTTGAGAAGCTACATACACTTGTCTTTCAACTGTTTTACAGTTGAATACTACTTTTCAGTGAATTCTAGTGGGTTGAAACACTGGTTCTTGTGAAGTAACTCTATTTCAAGGATTTCTGTAGTGTATAACATCCTTTCTAGACTAGAAACTTAGATTTTTATGTCTTTTACACTTGTTCTCACACAATTCTATGATATTCATTACTATTTCCTCTGAATTACTACTGATTTCTAGCTGTTTCCTATAATGGGCCTTCTGCTCTACTTGTGGAACTTCACCACATGTAGAAACAACTTTATACAGTCTTCTGTGGACTTGCGAAGCTATATAACCTTGTCTTTCAACTGTTTTACAGTTAAATACTACTTTTCAGTGCATTCTGGTGGTTTGAAACACTGGTTTCATGTGAAGTAACTCTATTTCAAGGATTTCTGCAGTGTACAACATCCTTTCTAGACTAGAGACTTACATTTTTATGTCTTTTACACTTGTTCTCTCTCTATTCTGTGATATTCATTAGTATTTGCTCTGAATGACTACTGATTTCTAGCTGTTTCCTATAATGGGCCTTCTTTTCTACTTGTGGGACTTCACCACATGTAGAAACAACTTTATACACTCTTCTCTGAACTTGAGAAGCTACATACACTTGTCTTTCAACTGTTTTACAGTTGAATACTACTTTTCAGTGAATTCTAGTGGGTTGAAACACTGGTTCTTGTGAAGTAACTCTATTTCAAGGATTTCTGTAGTGTATAACATCCTTTCTAGACTAGAAACTTAGATTTTTATGTCTTTTACACTTGTTCTCACAAAATTCTATGATATTCATAACTATTTCCTCTGAATTACTACTGATTTCTAGCTGTTTCCTATAATGGGCCTTCTGCTCTACTTGGGGAACTTCACCACATGTAGAAACAACTTTATACACTCTTCTGTGGACTTGCGAAGCTATATAAATTTGTCTTTCAACTGTTTTACAGTTAAATACTTCTTTTCAGTGCATTCTGGTGGTTTGAAACACTGGTTTCATGTGAACTAACTCTATTTCAAGGATTTCTGCAGTGTACAACATCCTTTCTAGACTAGAGACTTACATTTTGATGTCTTTTACACTTGTTCTCTCTCTATTCTGTGATATTCATTAGTATTTGCTCTGAATGACTACTGATTTCTAGCTGTTTCCTATAATGGGCCTTCTTTTCTACTTGTGGGACTTCACCACATGTAGAAACAACTTTATACAGTCTTCTCTGAACTTGAGAAGCTACATACACTTGTCTTTCAACTGTTTTACAGTTGAATACTACTTTTCAGTGAATTCTAGTGGGTTGAAACACTGTTTTCTTGTGAGGTAACTCTATTTCAAGGATTTCTGTAGTGTATAACATCCTTTCTAGACTAGAAACTTAGATTTTTATGTCTTTTACACTTGTTCACACAATTCTATGATATTCATTACTATTTCCTCTGAATTACTACTGATTTCTAGCTGTTTCCTATAATGGGCCTTCTGCTCTACTTGTGGAACTTCACCACATGTAGAAACAACTTTATACAGTCTTCTGTGGACTTGCGAAGCTATATAACCTTGTCTTTCAACTGTTTTACAGTTAAATACTACTTTTCAGTGCATTCTGGTGGTTTGAAACACTGGTTTCATGTGAAGTAACTCTATTTCAAGGATTTCTGCAGTGTACAACATCCTTTCTAGACTAGAGACTTACATTTTGATGTCTTTTACACTTGTTCTCTCTCTATTCTGTGATATTCATTAGTATTTGCTCTGAATGACTACTGATTTCTAGCTGTTTCCTATAATGGGCCTTCTTTTCTACTTGTGGGACTTCACCACATGTAGAAACAACTTTATACACTCTTCTCTGAACTTGAGAAGCTACATACACTTGTCTTTCAACTGTTTTACAGTTGAATACTACTTTTCAGTGAATTCTAGTGGGTTGAAACACTGTTTTCTTGTGAGGTAACTCTATTTCAAGGATTTCTGTAGTGTATAACATCCTTTCTAGACTAGAAACTTAGATTTTTATGTCTTTTACACTTGTTCTCACACAATTCTATGATATTCATTAGTATTTCCTCTGAATTACTACTGATTTCTATCTGTTTCCTATAATGGGCCTTCTGCTCTACTTGTGGGACTTCACCACATGTAGAAACAACTTTATACAGTCTTCTGTGGACTTGCGAAGCTATATAAACTTGTCTTTCAACTGTTTTACAGTTAAATACTACTTTTCAGTGCATTCTGGTGGTTTGAAACACTGGTTTCATGTGAACTAACTCTATTTCAAGGATTTCTGCAGTGTACAACATCCTTTCTAGACTAGAGACTTACATTTTGATGTCTTTTACACTTGTTCTCTCTCTATTCTGTGATATTCATTAGTATTTGCTCTGAATGACTACTGATTTCTAGCTGTTTCCTATAATGGGCCTTCTTTTCTACTTGTGGGACTTCACCACATGTAGAAAGAACTTTATACACTCTTCTCTGAACTTGAGAAGCTACATACACTTGTCTTTCAACTGTTTTACAGTTGAATACTACTTTTCAGTGAATTCTAGTGGGTTGAAACACTGTTTTCTTGTGAGGTAACTTTATTTCAAGGATTTCTGTAGTGTATAACATCCTTTCTAGACTAGAAACTTAGATTTTTATGTCTTTTACACTTGTTCTCACACAATTCTATGATATTCATTAGTATTTCCTCTGAATTACTACTGATTTCTATCTGTTTCCTATAATGGGCCTTCTGCTCTACTTGTGGGACTTCACCACATGTAGAAACAACTTTATACAGTCTTCTGTGGACTTGCGAAGCTATATAAACTTGTCTTTCAACTGTTTTACAGTTAAATACTACTTTTCAGTGCATTCTGGTGGTTTGAAACACTGGTTTCATGTGAACTAACTCTATTTCAAGGATTTCTGCAGTGTACAACATCCTTTCTAGACTAGAGACTTACATTTTTATGTCTTTTACACTTGTTCTCTCTCTATTCTGTGATATTCATTAGTATTTGCTCTGAATGACTACTGATTTCTAGCTGTTTCCTATAATGGGCCTTCTTTTCTACTTGTGGGACTTCACCACATGTAAAAACAACTTTATACACTCTTCTCTGAACTTGAGAAGCTACATACACTTGTCTTTCAACTGTTTTACAGTTGAATACTACTTTTCAGTGAATTCTAATGGGTTGAAACACTGTTTTCTTGTGAAGTAACTCTATTTCAAGGATTTCTGTAGTGTACAACATCCTTTCTAGACTAGAAACTTAGATTTTTATGTCTTTTACACTTGTTCTCACACAATTCTATGATATTCATTACTATTTCCTCTGAATTACTACTGATTTCTAGTTGTTTCTTATAATGGGCCTTCTGCTCTACTTGGGGAACTTCACCACATGTAGAAACAACTTTATACACTCTTCTGTGGACTTGCGAAGCTATATAAATTTGTCTTTCAACTGTTTTACAGTTAAATACTTCTTTTCAGTGCATTCTGGTGGTTTGAAACACTGGTTTCATGTGAACTAACTCTATTTCAAGGATTTCTGCAGTGTACAACATCCTTTCTAGACCAGAGACTTACATTTTGATGTCTTTTACACTTGTTCTCTCTCTATTCTGTGATATTCATTAGTATTTGCTCTGAATGACTACTGATTTCTAGCTGTTTCCTATAATGGGCCTTCTTTTCTACTTGTGGGACTTCACCACATGTAGAAACAACTTTATACAGTCTTCTCTGAACTTGAGAAGCTACATACACTTGTCTTTCAACTGTTTTACAGTTGAATACTACTTTTCAGTGAATTCTAGTGGGTTGAAACACAGGTTCTTGTGAAGTAACTCTATTTCAAGGATTTCTGTAGTGTATAACATCCTTTCTAGACTAGAAACTTAGATTTTTATGTCTTTTACACTTGTTCACACAATTCTATGATATTCATTACTATTTCCTCTGAATTACTACTGATTTCTAGCTGTTTCCTATAATGGGCCTTCTGCTCTACTTGTGGAACTTCACCACATGTAGAAACAACTTTATACAGTCTTCTGTGGACTTGCGAAGCTATATAACCTTGTCTTTCAACTGTTTTACAGTTAAATACTACTTTTCAGTGCATTCTGGTGGTTTGAAACACTGGTTTCATGTGAAGTAACTCTATTTCAAGGATTTCTGCAGTGTACAACATCCTTTCTAGACTAGAGACTTACATTTTTATGTCTTTTACACTTGTTCTCTCTCTATTCTGTGATATTCATTAGTATTTGCTCTGAATGACTACTGATTTCTAGCTGTTTCCTATAATGGGCCTTCTTTTCTACTTGTGGGACTTCACCACATGTAGAAACAACTTTATACACTCTTCTCTGAACTTGAGAAACTACATACACTTGTCTTTCAACTGTTTTACAGTTGAATACTACTTTTCAGTGAATTCTAGTGGGTTGAAACACTGTTTTCTTGTGAGGTAACTCTATTTCAAGGATTTCTGTAGTGTATAACATCCTTTCTAGACTAGAAACTTAGATTTTTATGTCTTTTACACTTGTTCTCACACAATTCTATGATATTCATTAGTATTTCCTCTGAATTACTACTGATTTCTATCTGTTTCCTATAATGGGCCTTCTGCTCTACTTGTGGGACTTCACCACATGTAGAAACAACTTTATACAGTCTTCTGTGGACTTGCGAAGCTATATAAACTTGTCTTTCAACTGTTTTACAGTTAAATACTACTTTTCAGTGCATTCTGGTGGTTTGAAACACTGGTTTCATGTGAACTAACTCTATTTCAAGGATTTCTGCAGTGTACAACATCCTTTCTAGACTAGAGACTTACATTTTGATGTCTTTTACACTTGTTCTCTCTCTATTCTGTGATATTCATTAGTATTTGCTCTGAATGACTACTGATTTCTAGCTGTTTCCTATAATGGGCCTTCTTTTCTACTTGTGGGACTTCACCACATGTAGAAACAACTTTATACACTCTTCTCTGAACTTGAGAAGCTACATACACTTGTCTTTCAACTGTTTTACAGTTGAATACTACTTTTCAGTGAATTCTAGTGGGTTGAAACACTGTTTTCTTGTGAGGTAACTCTATTTCAAGGATTTCTGTAGTGTATAACATCCTTTCTAGACTAGAAACTTAGATTTTTATGTCTTTTACACTTGTTCTCACACAATTCTATGATATTCATTAGTATTTCCTCTGAATTACTACTGATTTCTATCTGTTTCCTATAATGGGCCTTCTGCTCTACTTGTGGGACTTCACCACATGTAGAAACAAGTTTATACCGTCTTCTGTGGACTTGCGAAGCTATATAAACTTGTCTTTCAACTGTTTTACAGTTAAATACTACTTTTCAGTGCATTCTGGTGGTTTGAAACACTGGTTTCATGTGAACTAACTCTATTTCAAGGATTTCTGCAGTGTACAACATCCTTTCTAGACTAGAGACTTACATTTTGATGTCTTTTACACTTGTTCTCTCTCTATTCTGTGATATTCATTAGTATTTGCTCTTAATGACTACTGATTTCTAGCTGTTTCCTATAATGGGCCTTCTTTTCTACTTGTGGGACTTCACCACATGTAGAAACAACTTTATACACTCTTCTCTGAACTTGAGAAGCTACATACACTTGTCTTTCAACTGTTTTACAGTTGAATACTACTTTTCAGTGAATTCTAGTGGGTTGAAACACTGTTTTCTTGTGAAGTAACTCTATTTCAAGGATTTCTGTAGTGTATAACATCCTTTCTAGACTAGAAACTTAGATTTTTATGTCTTTTACACTTGTTCTCACAAAATTCTATGATATTCATAACTATTTCCTCTGAATTACTACTGATTTCTAGCTGTTTCCTATAATGGGCCTTCTGCTCTACTTGTGGGACTTCACCACATGTAGAAAGAACTTTATACAGTCTTCTGTGGACTTGCGAAGCTATATAAACTTGTCTTTCAACTGTTTTACAGTTAAATACTACTTTTCAGTGCATTCTGGTGGTTTGAAACACTGGTTTCATGTGAACTAACTCTATTTCAAGGATTTCTGCAGTGTACAACATCCTTTCTAGACTAGAGACTTACATTTTGATGTCTTTTACACTTGTTCTCTCTCTATTCTGTGATATTCATTAGTATTTGCTCTGAATGACTACTGATTTCTAGCTGTTTCCTATAATGGGCCTTCTTTTCTACTTGTGGGACTTCACCCCATGTGGAAACAACTTTATACACTCTTCTCTGAACTTGAGAAGCTACATACACTTGTCTTTCAACTGTTTTACATTTGAATACTACTTTTCAGTGAATTCTAGTGGGTTGAAACACTGGTTCTTGTGAAGTAACTCTATTTCAAGGATTTCTGTAGTGTATAACATCCTTTCTAGACTAGAAACTTAGATTTTTATGTCTTTTACACTTGTTCTCACACAATTCTATGATATTCATTACTATTTCCTCTGAATTACTACTGATTTCTAGCTGTTTCCTATAATGGGCTTTCTGCTCTACTTGTGGAACTTCACCACATGTAGAAACAACTTTATACAGTCTTCTGTGGACTTGCGAAGCTATATAACCTTGTCTTTCAACTGTTTTACAGTTAAATACTACTTTTCAGTGCATTCTGGTGGTTTGAAACACTGGTTTCATGTGAAATAAATCTATTTCAAGGATTTCTGCAGTGTACAACATCCTTTCTAGACTAGAGACTTACATTTTGATGTCTTTTACACTTGTTCTCTCTCTATTCTGTGATATTCATTAGTATTTGCTCTGAATGACTACTGATTTCTAGCTGTTTCCTATAATGGGCCTTCTTTTCTACTTGTGGGACTTCACCACATGTAGAAACAACTTTATACACTCTTCTCTGAACTTGAGAAGCTACATACACTTGTCTTTCAACTGTTTTACAGTTGAATACTACTTTTCAGTGAATTCTAGTGGGTTGAAACACTGTTTTCTTGTGAAGTAACTCTATTTCAAGGATTTCTGTAGTGTATAACATCCTTTCTAGACTAGAAACTTAGATTTTTATGTCTTTTACACTTGTTCTCACAAAATTCTATGATATTCATAACTATTTCCTCTGAATTACTACTGATTTCTAGCTGTTTCTTATAATGGGCCTTCTGCTCTACTTGGGGAACTTCACCACATGTAGAAACAACTTTATACACTCTTCTGTGGACTTGCGAAGCTATATAAATTTGTCTTTCAACTGTTTTACAGTTAAATACTTCTTTTCAGTGCATTCTGGTGGTTTGAAACACTGTTTTCATGTGAACTAACTCTATTTCAAGGATTTCTGCAGTGTACAACATCCTTTCTAGACTAGAGACTTACATTTTGATGTCTTTTACACTTGTTCTCTCTCTATTCTGTGATATTCATTAGTATTTGCTCTGAATGACTACTGATTTCTAGCTGTTTCCTATAATGGGCCTTCTTTTCTACTTGTGGGACTTCACCACATGTAGAAACAACTTTATACACTCTTCTCTGAACTTGAGAAGCTACATACACTTGTCTCTCAACTGTTTTACAGTTGAATACTACTTTTCAGTGAATTCTAGTGGGTTGAAACACTGGTTCTTGTGAAGTAACTCTATTTCAAGGATTTCTGTAGTGTATAACATCCTTTCTAGACTAGAAACTTAGATTTTTATGTCTTTTACACTTGTTCTCACACAATTCTATGATATTCATTACTATTTCCTCTGAATTACTACTGATTTCTAGCTGTTTCCTATAATGGGCCTTCTGCTCTACTTGTGGAACTTCACCACATGTAGAAACAACTTTATACAGTCTTCTGTGGACTTGCGAAGCTATATAACCTTGTCTTTCAACTGTTTTACAGTTAAATACTACTTTTCAGTGCATTCTGGTGGTTTGAAACACTGGTTTCATGTGAAGTAACTCTATTTCAAGGATTTCTGCAGTGTACAACATCCTTTCTAGACTAGAGACTTACATTTTTATGTCTTTTACACTTGTTCTCTCTCTATTCTGTGATATTCATTAGTATTTGCTCTGAATGACTACTGATTTCTAGCTGTTTCCTATAATGGGCCTTCTTTTCTACTTGTGGGACTTCACCACATGTAGAAACAACTTTATACACTCTTCTCTGAACTTGAGAAGCTACATACACTTGTCTTTCAACTGTTTTACAGTTGAATACTACTTTTCAGTGAATTCTAGTGGGTTGAAACACTGTTTTCTTGTGAGGTAACTCTATTTCAAGGATTTCTGTAGTGTATAACATCCTTTCTAGACTAGAAACTTAGATTTTTATGTCTTTTACACTTGTTCTCACACAATTCTATGATATTCATTAGTATTTCCTCTGAATTACTACTGATTTCTATCTGTTTCCTATAATGGGCCTTCTGCTCTACTTGTGGGACTTCACCACATGTAGAAACAACTTTATACAGTCTTCTGTGGACTTGCGAAGCTATATAAACTTGTCTTTCAACTGTTTTACAGTTAAATACTACTTTTCAGTGCATTCTGGTGGTTTGAAACACTGGTTTCATGTGAACTAACTCTATTTCAAGGATTTCTGCAGTGTACAACATCCTTTCTAGACTAGAGACTTACATTTTGATGTCTTTTATACTTGTTCTCTCTCTATTCTGTGATATTCATTAGTATTTGCTCTGAATGACTACTGATTTCTAGCTGTTTCCTATAATGGGCCTTCTTTTCTACTTGTGGGACTTCACCACATGTAAAAACAACTTTATACACTCTTCTCTGAACTTGAGAAGCTACATACACTTGTCTTTCAACTGTTTTACAGTTGAATACTACTTTTCAGTGAATTCTAATGGGTTGAAACACTGTTTTCTTGTGAAGTAACTCTATTTCAAGGATTTCTGTAGTGTACAACATCCTTTCTAGACTAGAAACTTAGATTTTTATGTCTTTTACACTTGTTCTCACACAATTCTATGATATTCATTACTATTTCCTCTGAATTACTACTGATTTCTAGCTGTTTCTTATAATGGGCCTTCTGCTCTACTTGGGGAACTTCACCACATGTAGAAACAACTTTATACACTCTTCTGTGGACTTGCGAAGCTATATAAATTTGTCTTTCAACTGTTTTACAGTTAAATACTTCTTTTCAGTGCATTCTGGTGGTTTGAAACACTGGTTTCATGTGAACTAACTCTATTTCAAGGATTTCTGCAGTGTACAACATCCTTTCTAGACTAGAGACTTACATTTTGATGTCTTTTACACTTGTTCTCTCTCTATTCTGTGATATTCATTAGTATTTGCTCTGAATGACTACTGATTTCTAGCTGTTTCCTATAATGGGCCTTCTTTTCTACTTGTGGGACTTCACCACATGTAGAAACAACTTTATACAGTCTTCTCTGAACTTGAGAAGCTACATACACTTGTCTTTCAACTGTTTTACAGTTGAATACTACTTTTCAGTGAATTCTAGTGGGTTGAAACACAGGTTCTTGTGAAGTAACTCTATTTCAAGGATTTCTGTAGTGTATAACATCCTTTCTAGACTAGAAACTTAGATTTTTATGTCTTTTACACTTGTTCACACAATTCTATGATATTCATTACTATTTCCTCTGAATTACTACTGATTTCTAGCTGTTTCCTATAATGGGCCTTCTGCTCTACTTGTGGAACTTCACCACATGTAGAAACAACTTTATACAGTCTTCTGTGGACTTGCGAAGCTATATAACCTTGTCTTTCAACTGTTTTACAGTTAAATACTACTTTTCAGTGCATTCTGGTGGTTTGAAACACTGGTTTCATGTGAAGTAACTCTATTTCAAGGATTTCTGCAGTGTACAACATCCTTTCTAGACTAGAGACTTACATTTTTATGTCTTTTACACTTGTTCTCTCTCTATTCTGTGATATTCATTAGTATTTGCTCTGAATGACTACTGATTTCTAGCTGTTTCCTATAATGGGCCTTCTTTTCTACTTGTGGGACTTCACCACATGTAGAAACAACTTTATACACTCTTCTCTGAACTTGAGAAACTACATACACTTGTCTTTCAACTGTTTTACAGTTGAATACTACTTTTCAGTGAATTCTAGTGGGTTGAAACACTGTTTTCTTGTGAGGTAACTCTATTTCAAGGATTTCTGTAGTGTATAACATCCTTTCTAGACTAGAAACTTAGATTTTTATGTCTTTTACACTTGTTCTCACACAATTCTATGATATTCATTAGTATTTCCTCTGAATTACTACTGATTTCTATCTGTTTCCTATAATGGGCCTTCTGCTCTACTTGTGGGACTTCACCACATGTAGAAACAACTTTATACAGTCTTCTGTGGACTTGCGAAGCTATATAAACTTGTCTTTCAACTGTTTTACAGTTAAATACTACTTTTCAGTGCATTCTGGTGGTTTGAAACACTGGTTTCATGTGAACTAACTCTATTTCAAGGATTTCTGCAGTGTACAACATCCTTTCTAGACTAGAGACTTACATTTTGATGTCTTTTACACTTGTTCTCTCTCTATTCTGTGATATTCATTAGTATTTGCTCTGAATGACTACTGATTTCTAGCTGTTTCCTATAATGGGCCTTCTTTTCTACTTGTGGGACTTCACCACATGTAGAAACAACTTTATACACTCTTCTCTGAACTTGAGAAGCTACATACACTTGTCTTTCAACTGTTTTACAGTTGAATACTACTTTTCAGTGAATTCTAGTGGGTTGAAACACTGTTTTCTTGTGAGGTAACTCTATTTCAAGGATTTCTGTAGTGTATAACATCCTTTCTAGACTAGAAACTTAGATTTTTATGTCTTTTACACTTGTTCTCACACAATTCTATGATATTCATTAGTATTTCCTCTGAATTACTACTGATTTCTATCTGTTTCCTATAATGGGCCTTCTGCTCTACTTGTGGGACTTCACCACATGTAGAAACAAGTTTATACCGTCTTCTGTGGACTTGCGAAGCTATATAAACTTGTCTTTCAACTGTTTTACAGTTAAATACTACTTTTCAGTGCATTCTGGTGGTTTGAAACACTGGTTTCATGTGAACTAACTCTATTTCAAGGATTTCTGCAGTGTACAACATCCTTTCTAGACTAGAGACTTACATTTTGATGTCTTTTACACTTGTTCTCTCTCTATTCTGTGATATTCATTAGTATTTGCTCTTAATGACTACTGATTTCTAGCTGTTTCCTATAATGGGCCTTCTTTTCTACTTGTGGGACTTCACCACATGTAGAAACAACTTTATACACTCTTCTCTGAACTTGAGAAGCTACATACACTTGTCTTTCAACTGTTTTACAGTTGAATACTACTTTTCAGTGAATTCTAGTGGGTTGAAACACTGTTTTCTTGTGAAGTAACTCTATTTCAAGGATTTCTGTAGTGTATAACATCCTTTCTAGACTAGAAACTTAGATTTTTATGTCTTTTACACTTGTTCTCACAAAATTCTATGATATTCATAACTATTTCCTCTGAATTACTACTGATTTCTAGCTGTTTCCTATAATGGGCCTTCTGCTCTACTTGTGGGACTTCACCACATGTAGAAACAACTTTATACAGTCTTCTGTGGACTTGCGAAGCTATATAAACTTGTCTTTCAACTGTTTTACAGTTAAATACTACTTTTCAGTGCATTCTGGTGGTTTGAAACACTGGTTTCATGTGAACTAACTCTATTTCAAGGATTTCTGCAGTGTACAACATCCTTTCTAGACTAGAGACTTACATTTTGATGTCTTTTACACTTGTTCTCTCTCTATTCTGTGATATTCATTAGTATTTGCTCTGAATGACTACTGATTTCTAGCTGTTTCCTATAATGGGCCTTCTTTTCTACTTGTGGGACTTCACCACATGTAGAAACAACTTTATACACTCTTCTCTGAACTTGAGAAGCTACATACACTTGTCTTTCAACTGTTTTACAGTTGAATACTACTTTTCAGTGAATTCTAGTGGGTTGAAACACTGTTTTCTTGTGAAGTAACTCTATTTCAAGGATTTCTGTAGTGTATAACATCCTTTCTAGACTAGAAACTTAGATTTTTATGTCTTTTACACTTGTTCTCACAAAATTCTATGATATTCATAACTATTTCCTCTGAATTACTACTGATTTCTAGCTGTTTCTTATAATGGGCCTTCTGCTCTACTTGGGGAACTTCACCACATGTAGAAACAACTTTATACACTCTTCTGTGGACTTGCGAAGCTATATAAATTTGTCTTTCAACTGTTTTACAGTTAAATACTTCTTTTCAGTGCATTCTGGTGGTTTGAAACACTGTTTTCATGTGAACTAACTCTATTTCAAGGATTTCTGCAGTGTACAACATCCTTTCTAGACTAGAGACTTACATTTTGATGTCTTTTACACTTGTTCTCTCTCTATTCTGTGATATTCATTAGTATTTGCTCTGAATGACTACTGATTTCTAGCTGTTTCCTATAATGGGCCTTCTTTTCTACTTGTGGGACTTCACCACATGTAGAAACAACTTTATACACTCTTCTCTGAACTTGAGAAGCTACATACACTTGTCTCTCAACTGTTTTACAGTTGAATACTACTTTTCAGTGAATTCTAGTGGGTTGAAACACTGGTTCTTGTGAAGTAACTCTATTTCAAGGATTTCTGTAGTGTATAACATCCTTTCTAGACTAGAAACTTAGATTTTTATGTCTTTTACACTTGTTCTCACACAATTCTATGATATTCATTACTATTTCCTCTGAATTACTACTGATTTCTAGCTGTTTCCTATAATGGGCCTTCTGCTCTACTTGTGGAACTTCACCACATGTAGAAACAACTTTATACAGTCTTCTGTGGACTTGCGAAGCTATATAACCTTGTCTTTCAACTGTTTTACAGTTAAATACTACTTTTCAGTGCATTCTGGTGGTTTGAAACACTGGTTTCATGTGAAGTAACTCTATTTCAAGGATTTCTGCAGTGTACAACATCCTTTCTAGACTAGAGACTTACATTTTTATGTCTTTTACACTTGTTCTCTCTCTATTCTGTGATATTCATTAGTATTTGCTCTGAATGACTACTGATTTCTAGCTGTTTCCTATAATGGGCCTTCTTTTCTACTTGTGGGACTTCACCACATGTAGAAACAACTTTATACACTCTTCTCTGAACTTGAGAAGCTACATACACTTGTCTTTCAACTGTTTTACAGTTGAATACTACTTTTCAGTGAATTCTAGTGGGTTGAAACACTGGTTCTTGTGAAGTAACTCTATTTCAACGATTTCTGTAGTGTATAACATCCTTTCTAGACTAGAAACTTAGATTTTTATGTCTTTTACACTTGTTCTCACAAAATTCTATGATATTCATAACTATTTCCTCTGAATTACTACTGATTTCTAGCTGTTTCCTATAATGGGCCTTCTGCTCTACTTGGGGAACTTCACCACATGTAGAAACAACTTTATACACTCTTCTGTGGACTTGCGAAGCTATATAAATTTGTCTTTCAACTGTTTTACAGTTAAATACTACTTTTCAGTGCATTCTGGTGGTTTGAAACACTGGTTTCATGTGAACTAACTCTATTTCAAGGATTTCTGCAGTGTACAACATCCTTTCTAGACTAGAGACTTACATTTTGATGTCTTTTACACTTGTTCTCTCTCTATTCTCTGATATTCATTAGTATTTGCTCTGAATGACTACTGATTTCTAGCTGTTTCCTATAATGGGCCTTCTTTTCTACTTGTGGGACTTCACCACATGTAGAAACAACTTTATACACTCTTCTCTGAACTTGAGAAGCTACATACACTTGTCTTTCAACTGTTTTACAGTTGAATACTACTTTTCAGTGAATTCTAGTGGGTTGAAACACTGTTTTCTTGTGAGGTAACTCTATTTCAAGGATTTCTGTAGTGTATAACATCCTTTCTAGACTAGAAACTTAGATTTTTATGTCTTTTACACTTGTTCTCACACAATTCTATGATATTCATTAGTATTTCCTCTGAATTACTACTGATTTCTATCTGTTTCCTATAATGGGCCTTCTGCTCTACTTGTGGGACTTCACCACATGTAGAAACAACTTTATACAGTCTTCTGTGGACTTGCGAAGCTATATAAACTTGTCTTTCAACTGTTTTACAGTTAAATACTACTTTTCAGTGCATTCTGGTGGTTTGAAACACTGGTTTCATGTGAACTAACTCTATTTCAAGGATTTCTGCAGTGTACAACATCCTTTCTAGACTAGAGACTTACATTTTGATGTCTTTTACACTTGTTCTCTCTCTATTCTGTGATATTCATTAGTATTTGCTCTGAATGACTACTGATTTCTAGCTGTTTCCTATAATGGGCCTTCTTTTCTACTTGTGGGACTTCACCACATGTAGAAACAACTTTATACACTCTTCTCTGAACTTGAGAAGCTACATACACTTGTCTTTCAACTGTTTTATAGTTGAATACTACTTTTCAGTGAATTCTAGTGGGTTGAAACACTGTTTTCTTGTGAGGTAACTCTATTTCAAGGATTTCTGTAGTGTATAACATCCTTTCTAGACTAGAAACTTAGATTTTTATGTCTTTTACACTTGTTCTCACACAATTCTATGATATTCATTAGTATTTCCTCTGAATTACTACTGATTTCTATCTGTTTCCTATAATGGGCCTTCTGCTCTACTTGTGGGACTTCACCACATGTAGAAACAACTTTATACAGTCTTCTGTGGACTTGCGAAGCTATATAAACTTGTCTTTCAACTGTTTTACAGTTAAATACTACTTTTCAGTGCATTTTGGTGGTTTGAAACACTGGTTTCATGTGAACTAACTCTATTTCAAGGATTTCTGCAGTGTACAACATCCTTTCTAGACTAGAGACTTACATTTTGATGTCTTTTACACTTGTTCTCTCTCTATTCTGTGATATTCATTAGTATTTGCTCTGAATGACTACTGATTTCTAGCTGTTTCCTATAATGGGCCTTCTTTTCTACTTGTGGGACTTCACCACATGTAGAAACAACTTTATACACTCTTCTCTGAACTTGAGAAGCTACATACACTTGTCTTTCAACTGTTTTACAGTTGAATACTACTTTTCAGTGAATTCTAGTGGGTTGAAACACTGTTTTCTTGTGAAGTAACTCTATTTCAAGGATTTCTGTAGTGTACAACATCCTTTCTAGACTAGAAACTTAGATTTTTATGTCTTTTACACTTGTTCTCACACAATTCTATGATATTCATTACTATTTCCTCTGAATTACTACTGATTTCTAGCTGTCTCTTATAATGGGCCTTCTGCTCTACTTGGGGAACTTCACCACATGTAGAAACAACTTTATACACTCTTCTGTGGACTTGCGAAGCTATATAACCTTGTCTTTCAACTGTTTTACAGTTAAATACTACTTTTCAGTGCATTCTGGTGGTTTGAAACACTGGTTTCATGTGAAGTAACTCTATTTCAAGGATTTCTGCAGTGTACAACATCCTTTCTAGACTAGAGACTTACATTTTGATGTCTTTTACACTTGTTCTCTCTCTATTCTGTGATATTCATTAGTATTTGCTCTGAAAGACTACTGATTTCTAGCTGTTTCCTATAATGGGCCTTCTTTTCTACTTGTGGGACTTCACCACATGTAGAAACAACTTTATACACTCTTCTCTGAAATTGAGAAGCTACATACACTTGTCTTTCAACTGTTTTACAGTTGAATACTACTTTTCAGTGAATTCTAGTGGGTTGAAACACTGTTTTCTTGTGAAGTAACTCTATTTCAAGGATTTCTGTAGTGTATAACATCCTTTCTAGACTAGAAACTTAGATTTTTATGTCTTTTACACTTGTTCTCACAAAATTCTATGATATTCATAACTATTTCCTCTGAATTACTACTGATTTCTAGCTGTTTCCTATAATGGGCCCTCTGCTCTACTTGTGGGACTTCACCACATGTAGAAACAACTTTATACAGTCTTCTGTGGACTTGCGAAGCTATATAAACTTGTCTTTCAACTGTTTTACAGTTAAATACTACTTTTCAGTGCATTCTGGTGGTTTGAAACACTGGTTTCATGTGAACTAACTCTATTTCAAGGATTTCTGCAGTGTACAACATCCTTTCTAGACTAGAGACTTACATTTTGATGTCTTTTACACTTGTTCTCTCTCTATTCTGTGATATTCATTAGTATTTGCTCTGAATGACTACTGATTTCTAGCTGTTTCCTATAATGGGCCTTCTTTTCTACTTGTGGGACTTCACCACATGTAGAAACAACTTTATACACTCTTCTCTGAACTTGAGAAGCTACATACACTTGTCTTTCAACTGTTTTACAGTTGAATACTACTTTTCAGTGAATTCTAGTGGGTTGAAACACTGGTTCTTGTGAAGTAACTCTATTTCAAGGATTTCTGTAGTGTATAACATCCTTTCTAGACTAGAAACTTAGATTTTTATGTCTTTTACACTTGTTCTCACACAATTCTATGATATTCATTACTATTTCCTCTGAATTACTACTGATTTCTAGCTGTTTCCTATAATGGGCCTTCTGCTCTACTTGTGGAACTTCACCACATGTAGAAACAACTTTATACAGTCTTCTGTGGACTTGCGAAGCTATATAACCTTGTCTTTCAACTGTTTTACAGTTAAATACTACTTTTCAGTGCATTCTGGTGGTTTGAAACACTGGTTTCATGTGAAGTAAATCTATTTCAAGGATTTCTGCAGTGTACAACATCCTTTCTAGACTAGAGACTTACATTTTGATGTCTTTTACACTTGTTCTCTCTCTATTCTGTGATATTCATTAGTATTTGCTCTGAATGACTACTGATTTCTAGCTGTTTCCTATAATGGGCCTTCTTTTCTACTTGTGGGACTTCACCACATGTAGAAACAACTTTATACACTCTTCTCTGAACTTGAGAAGCTACATACACTTGTCTTTCAACTGTTTTACAGTTGAATACTACTTTTCAGTGAATTCTAGTGGGTTGAAACACTGTTTTCTTGTGAAGTAACTCTATTTCAAGGATTTCTGTAGTGTATAACATCCTTTCTAGAGTAGAAACTTAGATTTTTATGTCTTTTACACTTGTTCTCACAAAATTCTATGATATTCATAACTATTTCCTCTGAATTACTACTGATTTCTAGCTGTTTCTTATAATGGGCCTTCTGCTCTACTTGGGGAACTTCACCACATGTAGAAACAACTTTATACACTCTTCTGTGGACTTGCGAAGCTATATAAATTTGTCTTTCAATTGTTTTACAGTTAAATACTTCTTTTCAGTGCATTCTGGTGGTTTGAAACACTGGTTTCATGTGAACTAACTCTATTTCAAGGATTTCTGCAGTGTACAACATCCTTTCTAGACTAGAGACTTACATTTTGATGTCTTTTACACTTGTTCTCTCTCTATTCTGTGATATTCATTAGTATTTGCTCTGAATGACTACTGATTTCTAGCTGTTTCCTATAATGGGCCTTCTTTTCTACTTGTGGGACTTCACCACATGTAGAAACAACTTTATACACTCTTCTCTGAACTTGAGAAGCTACATACACTTGTCTTTCAACTGTTTTACAGTTGAATACTACTTTTCAGTGAATTCTAGTGGGTTGAAACACTGTTTTCTTGTGAAGTAACTCTATTTCAAGGATTTCTGTAGTGTACAACATCCTTTCTAGACTAGAAACTTAGATTTTTATGTCTTTTACACTTGTTCTCACACAATTCTATGATATTCATTACTATTTCCTCTGAATTACTACTGATTTCTAGTTGTTTCTTATAATGGGCCTTCTGCTCTACTTGGGGAACTTCACCACATGTAGAAACAACTTTATACACTCTTCTGTGGACTTGCGAAGCTATATAACCTTGTCTTTCAACTGTTTTACAGTTAAATACTTCTTTTCAGTGCATTCTGGTGGTTTGAAACACTGGTTTCATGTGAACTAACTCTATTTCAAGGATTTCTGCAGTGTACAACATCCTTTCTAGACTAGAGACTTACATTTTGATGTCTTTTACACTTGTTCTCTCTCTATTCTGTGATATTCATTAGTATTTGCTCTGAATGACTACTGATTTCTAGCTGTTTCCTATAATGGGCCCTCTTTTCTACTTGTGGGACTTCACCACATGTAGAAACAACTTTATACACTCTTCTCTGAACTTGAGAAGCTACATACACTTGTCTTTCAACTGTTTTACAGTTGAATACTACTTTTCAGTGAATTCTAGTGGGTTGAAACACTGGTTCTTGTGAAGTAACTCTATTTCAAGGATTTCTGTAGTGTATAACATCCTTTCTAGACTAGAAACTTAGATTTTTATGTCTTTTACACTTGTTCTCACACAATTCTATGATATTCATAACTATTTCCTCTGAATTACTACTGATTTCTAGCTGTTTCTTATAATGGGCCTTCTGCTCTACTTGTGGAACTTCACCACATGTAGAAACAACTTTATACAGTCTTCTGTGGACTTGCGAAGCTATATAACCTTGTCTTTCAACTGTTTTACAGTTAAATACTACTTTTCAGTGCATTCTGGTGGTTTGAAACACTGGTTTCATGTGAACTAACTCTATTTCAAGGATTTCTGCAGTGTACAACATCCTTTCTAGACTAGAGACTTACATTTTTATGTCTTTTACACTTGTTCTCTCTCTATTCTGTGATATTCATTAGTATTTGCTCTGAATGACTACTGATTTCTAGCTGTTTCCTATAATGGGCCTTCTTTTCTACTTGTGGGACTTCACCACATGTAGAAACAACTTTATACACTCTTCTCTGAACTTGAGAAGCTACATACACTTGTCTTTCAACTGTTTTATAGTTGAATACTACTTTTCAGTGAATTCTAGTGGGTTGAAACACTGTTTTCTTGTGAGGTAACTCTATTTCAAGGATTTCTGTACTGTATAACATCCTTTCTAGACTAGAAACTTAGATTTTTATGTCTTTTACACTTGTTCTCACACAATTCTATGATATTCATTAGTATTTCCTCTGAATTACTACTGATTTCTATCTGTTTCCTATAATGGGCCTTCTGCTCTACTTGTGGGACTTCACCACATGTAGAAACAACTTTATACAGTCTTCTGTGGACTTGCGAAGCTATATAAACTTGTCTTTCAACTGTCTTACAGTTAAATACTACTTTTCAGTGCATTCTGGTGGTTTGAAACACTGGTTTCATGTGAACTAACTCTATTTCAAGGATTTCTGCAGTGTACAACATCCTTTCTAGACTAGAGACTTACATTTTGATGTCTTTTACACTTGTTCTCTCTCTATTCTGTGATATTCATTAGTATTTGCTCTGAATGACTACTGATTTCTAGCTGTTTCCTATAATGGGCCTTCTTTTCTACTTGTGGGACTTCACCACATGTAGAAACAACTTTATACACTCTTCTCTGAACTTGAGAAGCTACATACACTTGTCTTTCAACTGTTTTACAGTTGAATACTACTTTTCAGTGAATTCTAGTGGGTTGAAACACTGGTTCTTGTGAAGTAACTCTATTTCAAGGATTTCTGTAGTGTATAACATCCTTTCTAGACTAGAAACTTAGATTTTTATGTCTTTTACACTTGTTCTCACACAATTCTATGATATTCATAACTATTTCCTCTGAATTACTACTGATTTCTAGCTGTTTCTTATAATGGGCCTTCTGCTCTACTTGGGGAACTTCACCACATGTAGAAACAACTTTATACACTCTTCTGTGGACTTGCGAAGCTATATAAATTTGTCTTTCAACTGTTTTACAGTTAAATACTTCTTTTCAGTGCATTCTGGTGGTTTGAAACACTGGTTTCATGTGAAGTAACTCTATTTCAAGGATTTCTGCAGTGTACAACATCCTTTCTAGACTAGAGACTTACATTTTGATGTCTTTTACACTTGTTCTCTCTCTATTCTGTGATATTCATTAGTATTTGCTCTGAATGACTACTGATTTCTAGCTGTTTCCTATAATGGGCCTTCTTTTCTACTTGTGGGACTTCACCACATGTAGAAACAACTTTATACACACTTCTCTGAACTTGAGAAGCTACATACACTTGTCTTTCAACTGTTTTACAGTTGAATACTACTTTTCAGTGAATTCTAGTGGGTTGAAACACTGGTTCTTGTGAAGTAACTCTATTTCAAGGATTTCTGTAGTGTATAACATCCTTTCTAGACTAGAAACTTAGATTTTTATGTCTTTTACACTTGTTCTCACACAATTCTATGATATTCATAACTATTTCCTCTGAATTACTACTGATTTCTAGCTGTTTCTTATAATGGGCCTTCTGCTCTACTTGTGGAACTTCACCACATGTAGAAACAACTTTATACAGTCTTCTGTGGACTTGCGAAGCTATATAACCTTGTCTTTCAACTGTTTTACAGTTAAATACTACTTTTCAGTGCATTCTGGTGGTTTGAAACACTGGTTTCATGTGAAGTAACTCTATTTCAAGGATTTCTGCAGTGTACAACATCCTTTCTAGACTAGAGACTTACATTTTGATGTCTTTTACACTTGTTCTCTCTCTATTCTGTGATATTCATTAGTATTTGCTCTGAATGACTACTGATTTCTAGCTGTTTCCTATAATGGGCCTTCTTTTCTACTTGTGGGACTTCACCACATGTAGAAACAACTTTATACACTCTTCTCAGAACTTGAGAAGCTACATACACTTGTCTTTCAACTGTTTTACAGTTGAATACTACTTTTCAGTGAATTCTAGTGGGTTGAAACACTGTTTTCTTGTGAAGTAACTCTATTTCAAGGATTTCTGTAGTGTATAACATCCTTTCTAGACTAGAAACTTAGATTTTTATGTCTTTTACACTTGTTCTCACAATATTCCATGATATTCATAACTATTTCCTCTGAATTACTACTGATTTCTAGCTGTTTCCTATAATGGGCCTTCTGCTCTACTTGGGGAACTTCACCACATGTAGAAACAACTTTATACACTCTTCTGTGGACTTCCGAAGCTATATAAATTTGTCTTTCAACTGTTTTACAGTTAAATACTTCTTTTCAGTGCATTCTGGTGGTTTGAAACACTGGTTTCATGTGAACTAACTCTATTTCAAGGATTTCTGCAGTGTACAACATCCTTTCTAGACTAGAGACTTACATTTTGATGTCTTTTACACTTGTTCTCTCTCTATTCTGTGATATTCATTAGTATTTGCTCTGAATGACTACTGATTTCTAGCTGTTTCCTATAATGGGCCTTCTTTTCTACTTGTGGGACTTCACCACATGTAGAAACAACTTTATACACTCTTCTCTGAACTTGAGAAGCTACATACACTTGTCTTTCAACTGTTTTACAGTTGAATACTACTTTTCAGTGAATTCTAGTGGGTTGAAACACTGGTTCTTGTGAAGTAACTCTATTTCAAGGATTTCTGTAGTGTATAACATCCTTTCTAGACTAGAAACTTAGATTTTTATGTCTTTTACACTTGTTCTCACACAATTCTATGATATTCATAACTATTTCCTCTGAATTACTACTGATTTCTAGCTGTTTCTTATAATGGGCCTTCTGCTCTACTTGTGGAACTTCACCACATGTAGAAACAACTTTATACAGTCTTCTGTGGACTTGCGAAGCTATATAACCTTGTCTTTCAACTGTTTTACAGTTAAATACTACTTTTCAGTGCATTCTGGTGGTTTGAAACACTGGTTTCATGTGAACTAACTCTATTTCAAGGATTTCTGCAGTGTACAACATCCTTTCTAGACTAGAGACTTACATTTTTATGTCTTTTACACTTGTTCTCTCTCTATTCTGTGATATTCATTAGTATTTGCTCTGAATGACTACTGATTTCTAGCTGTTTCCTATAATGGGCCTTCTTTTCTACTTGTGGGACTTCACCACATGTAGAAACAACTTTATACACTCTTCTCTGAACTTGAGAAGCTACATACACTTGTCTTTCAACTGTTTTACAGTTGAATACTACTTTTCAGTGAATTCTAGTGGGTTGAAACACTGGTTCTTGTGAAGTAACTCTATTTCAAGGATTTCTGTAGTGTATAACATCCTTTCTAGACTAGAAACTTAGATTTTTATGTCTTTTACACTTGTTCTCACACAATTCTATGATATTCATTACTATTTCCTCTGAATTACTACTGATTTCTAGCTGTTTCCTATAATGGGCCTTCTGCTCTACTTGTGGAACTTCACCACATGTAGAAACAACTTTATACAGTCTTCTGTGGACTTGCGAAGCTATATAACCTTGTCTTTCAACTGTTTTACAGTTAAATACTACTTTTCAGTGCATTCTGGTGGTTTGAAACACTGGTTTCATGTGAAGTAACTCTATTTCAAGGATTTCTGCAGTGTACAACATCCTTTCTAGACTAGAGACTTACATTTTGATGTCTTTTACACTTGTTCTCTCTCTATTCTGTGATATTCATTAGTATTTGCTCTGAATGACTACTGATTTCTAGCTGTTTCCTATAATGGGCCTTCTTTTCTACTTGTGGGACTTCACCACATGTAGAAACAACTTTATACACTCTTCTCTGAACTTGAGAAGCTACATACACTTGTCTTTCAACTGTTTTACAGTTGAATACTACTTTTCAGTGAATTCTAGTGGGTTGAAACACTGTTTTCTTGTGAAGTAACTCTATTTCAAGGATTTCTGTAGTGTATAACATCCTTTCTAGAGTAGAAACTTAGATTTTTATGTCTTTTACACTTGTTCTCACAAAATTCTATGATATTCATAACTATTTCCTCTGAATTACTACTGATTTCTAGCTGTTTCTTATAATGGGCCTTCTGCTCTACTTGGGGAACTTCACCACATGTAGAAACAACTTTATACACTCTTCTGAGGACTTGCGAAGCTATATAAATTTGTCTTTCAATTGTTTTACAGTTAAATACTTCTTTTCAGTGCATTCTGGTGGTTTGAAACACTGGTTTCATGTGAACTAACTCTATTTCAAGGATTTCTGCAGTGTACAACATCCTTTCTAGACTAGAGACTTACATTTTGATGTCTTTTACACTTGTTCTCTCTCTATTCTGTGATATTCATTAGTATTTGCTCTGAATGACTACTGATTTCTAGCTGTTTCCTATAATGGGCCTTCTTTTCTACTTGTGGGACTTCACCACATGTAGAAACAACTTTATACACTCTTCTCTGAACTTGAGAAGCTACATACACTTGTCTTTCAACTGTTTTACAGTTGAATACTACTTTTCAGTGAATTCTAGTGGGTTGAAACACTGTTTTCTTGTGAAGTAACTCTATTTCAAGGATTTCTGTAGTGTACAACATCCTTTCTAGACTAGAAACTTAGATTTTTATGTCTTTTACACTTGTTCTCACACAATTCTATGATATTCATTACTATTTCCTCTGAATTACTACTGATTTCTAGCTGTTTCTTATAATGGGCCTTCTGCTCTACTTGTGGAACTTCACCACATGTAGAAACAACTTTATACAGTCTTCTGTGGACTTGCGAAGCTATATAATCTTGTCTTTCAACTGTTTTACAGTTAAATACTACTTTTCAGTGCATTCTGGTGGTTTGAAACACTGGTTTCATGTGAACTAACTCTATTTCAAGGATTTCTGCAGTGTACAACATCCTTTCTAGACTAGAGACTTACATTTTTATGTCTTTTACACTTGTTCTCTCTCTATTCTGTGATATTCATTAGTATTTGCTTTGAATGACTACTGATTTCTAGCTGTTTCCTATAATGGGCCTTCTTTTCTACTTGTGGGACTTCACCACATGTAGAAACAACTTTATACACTCTTCTCTGAACTTGAGAAGCTACATACACTTGTCTTTCAACTGTTTTACAGTTGAATACTACTTTTCAGTGAATTCTAGTGGGTTGAAACACTGGTTCTTGTGAAGTAACTCTATTTCAAGGATTTCTGTAGTGTATAACATCCTTTCTAGACTAGAAACTTAGATTTTTATGTCTTTTACACTTGTTCTCACAAAATTCTATGATATTCATAACTATTTCCTCTGAATTACTACTGATTTCTAGCTGTTTCCTATAATGGGCCTTCTGCTCTACTTGTGGGACTTCACCACATGTAGAAACAACTTTATACAGTCTTCTGTGGACTTGCGAAGCTATATAAACTTGTCTTTCAACTGTTTTACAGTTAAATACTACTTTTCAGTGCATTCTGGTGGTTTGAAACACTGGTTTCATGTGAACTAACTCTATTTCAAGGATTTCTGCAGTGTACAACATCCTTTCTAGACTAGAGACTTACATTTTGATGTCTTTTACACTTGTTCTCTCTCTATTCTGTGATATTCATTAGTATTTGCTCTGAATGACTACTGATTTCTAGCTGTTTCCTATAATGGGCCTTCTGCTCTACTTGTGGAACTTCACCACATGTAGAAACAACTTTATACAGTCTTCTGTGGACTTGCGAAGCTATATAACCTTGTCTTTCAACTGTTTTACATTTAAATACTACTTTTCAGTGCATTCTGGTGGTTTGAAACACTGGTTTCATGTGAAGTAACTCTATTTCAAGGATTTCTGCAGTGTACAACATCCTTTCTAGACTAGAGACTTACATTTTGATGTCTTTTACACTTGTTCTCTCTCTATTCTGTGATATTCATTAGTATTTGCTCTGAATGACTACTGATTTCTAGCTGTTTCCTATAATGGGCCTTCTTTTCTACTTGTGGGACTTCACCACATGTAGAAACAACTTTTTACACTCTTCTCTGAACTTGAGAAGCTACATACAATTGTCTTTCAACTGTTTTACAGTTGAATACTACTTTTCAGTGAATTCTAGTGGGTTGAAACACTGTTTTCTTGTGAAGTAACTCTATTTCAAGGATTTCTGTAGTGTATAACATCCTTTCTAGACTAGAAACTTAGATTTTTATGTCTTTTACACTTGTTCTCACAATATTCCATGATATTCATAACTATTTCCTCTGAATTACTACTGATTTCTAGCTGTTTCCTATAATGGGCCTTCTGCTCTACTTGGGGAACTTCACCACATGTAGAAACAACTTTATACACTCTTCTGTGGACTTCCGAAGCTATATAAATTTGTCTTTCAACTGTTTTACAGTTAAATACTTCTTTTCAGTGCATTCTGGTGGTTTGAAACACTGGTTTCATGTGAAGTAATTCTATTTCAAGGATTTCTGCAGTGTACAACATCCTTTCTAGACTAGAGACTTACATTTTGATGTCTTTTACACTTGTTCTCTCTCTATTCTGTGATATTCATTAGTATTTGCTCTGAATGACTACTGATTTCTAGCTGTTTCCTATAATGGGCCTTCTTTTCTACTTGTGGGACTTCACCACATGTAGAAACAACTTTATACACTCTTCTCTGAACTTGAGAAGCTACATACACTTGTCTTTCAACTGTTTTACAGTTGAATACTACTTTTCAGTGAATTCTAGTGGGATGAAACACTGGTTCTTGTGAAGTAACTCTATTTCAAGGATTTCTGTAGTGTATAACATCCTTTCTAGACTAGAAACTTAGATTTTTATGTCTTTTACACTTGTTCTCACACAATTCTATGATATTCATTACTATTTCCTCTGAATTACTACTGATTTCTAGCTGTTTCCTATAATGGGCCTTCTGCTCTACTTGTGGAACTTCACCACATGTAGAAACAACTTTATACAGTCTTCTGTGGACTTGCGAAGCTATATAACCTTGTCTTTCAACTGTTTTACAGTTAAATACTACTTTTCAGTGCATTCTGGTGGTTTGAAACACTGGTTTCATGTGAAGTAACTCTATTTCAAGGATTTCTGCAGTGTACAACATCCTTTCTAGACTAGAGACTTACATTTTGATGTCTTTTACACTTGTTCTCACACAATTCTATGATATTCATTACTATTTCCTCTGAATTACTACTGATTTCTAGCTGTTTCCTATAATGGGCCTTCTGCTCTACTTGTGGAACTTCACCACATGTAGAAACAACTTTATACAGTCTTCTGTGGACTTGCGAAGCTATATAACCATGTCTTTCAACTGTTTTACAGTTAAATACTACTTTTCAGTGCATTCTGGTGGTTTGAAACACTGGTTTCATGTGAACTAACTCTATTTCAAGGATTTCTGCAGTGTACAACATCCTTTCTAGACTAGAGACTTACATTTTTATGTCTTTTACACTTGTTCTCTCTCTATTCTGTGATATTCATTAGTATTTGCTCTGAATGACTACTGATTTCTAGCTGTTTCCTATAATGGGCCTTCTTTTCTACTTGTGGGACTTCACCACATGTAGAAACAACTTTATACACTCTTCTCTGAACTTGAGAAGCTACATACACTTGTCTTTCAACTGTTTTACAGTTGAATACTACTTTTCAGTGAATTCTAGTGGGTTGAAACACTGTTTTCTTGTGAGGTAACTCTATTTCAAGGATTTCTGTAGTGTATAACATCCTTTCTAGACTAGAAACTTAGATTTTTATGTCTTTTACACTTGTTCTCACACAATTCTATGATATTCATTAGTATTTCCTCTGAATTACTACTGATTTCTAGCTGTTTCCTATAATGGGCCTTCTGCTCTACTTGTGGAACTTCACCACATGTAGAAACAACTTTATACAGTCTTCTGTGGACTTGCGAAGCTATATAACCTTGTCTTTCAACTGTTTTACAGTTAAATACTACTTTTCAGTGCATTCTGGTGGTTTGAAACACTGGTTTCATGTGAAGTAACTCTATTTCAAGGACTTCTGCAGTGTACAACATCCTTTCTAGACTAGAGACTTACATTTTGATGTCTTTTACACTTGTTCTCTCTCTATTCTGTGATATTCATTAGTATTTGCTCTGAATGACTACTGATTTCTAGCTGTTTCCTATAATGGGCCTTCTTTTCTACTTGTGGGACTTCACCACATGTAGAAACAACTTTATACACTCTTCTCTGAACTTGAGAAGCTACATACACTTGTCTTTCAACTGTTTTACAGTTGAATACTACTTTTCAGTGAATTCTAGTGGGTTGAAACACTGGTTCTTGTGAAGTAACTCTATTTCAAGGATTTCTGTAGTGTATAACATCCTTTCTAGACTAGAAACTTAGATTTTTATGTCTTTTACACTTGTTCTCACACAATTCTATGATATTCATAACTATTTCCTCTGAATTACTACTGATTTCTAGCTGTTTCTTATAATGGGCCTTCTGCTCTACTTGGGGAACTTCACCACATGTAGAAACAACTTTATACACTCTTCTGTGGACTTGCGAAGCTATATAAATTTGTCTTTCAACTGTTTTACAGTTAAATACTTCTTTTCAGTGCATTCTGGTGGTTTGAAACACTGGTTTCATGTGAAGTAACTCTATTTCAAGGATTTCTGCAGTGTACAACATCCTTTCTAGACTAGAGACTTACATTTTGATGTCTTTTACACTTGTTCTCTCTCTATTCTGTGATATTCATTAGTATTTGCTCTGAATGACTACTGATTTCTAGCTGTTTCCTATAATGGGCCTTCTTTTCTACTTGTGGGACTTCACCACATGTAGAAACAACTTTATACACTCTTCTCTGAACTTGAGAAGCTACATACACTTGTCTTTCAACTGTTTTACAGTTGAATACTACTTTTCAGTGAATTCTAGTGGGTTGAAACACTGGTTCTTGTGAAGTAACTCTATTTCAAGGATTTCTGTAGTGTATAACATCCTTTCTAGACTAGAAACTTAGATTTTTATGTCTTTTACACTTGTTCTCACACAATTCTATGATATTCATAACTATTTCCTCTGAATTACTACTGATTTCTAGCTGTTTCTTATAATGGGCCTTCTGCTCTACTTGTGGAACTTCACCACATGTAGAAACAACTTTATACAGTCTTCTGTGGACTTGCGAAGCTATATAACCTTGTCTTTCAACTGTTTTACAGTTAAATACTACTTTTCAGTGCATTCTGGTGGTTTGAAACACTGGTTTCATGTGAAGTAACTCTATTTCAAGGATTTCTGCAGTGTACAACATCCTTTCTAGACTAGAGACTTACATTTTGAAGTCTTTTACACTTGTTCTCTCTCTATTCTGTGATATTCATTAGTATTTGCTCTGAATGACTACTGATTTCTAGCTGTTTCCTATAATGGGCCTTCTTTTCTACTTGTGGGACTTCACCACATGTAGAAACAACTTTATACACTCTTCTCAGAACTTGAGAAGCTACATACACTTGTCTTTCAACTGTTTTACAGTTGAATACTACTTTTCAGTGAATTCTAGTGGGTTGAAACACTGTTTTCTTGTGAAGTAACTCTATTTCAAGGATTTCTGTAGTGTATAACATCCTTTCTAGACTAGAAACTTAGATTTTTATGTCTTTTACACTTGTTCTCACAATATTCCATGATATTCATAACTATTTCCTCTGAATTACTACTGATTTCTAGCTGTTTCCTATAATGGGCCTTCTGCTCTACTTGGGGAACTTCACCACATGTAGAAACAACTTTATACACTCTTCTGTGGACTTCCGAAGCTATATAAATTTGTCTTTCAACTGTTTTACAGTTAAATACTTCTTTTCAGTGCATTCTGGTGGTTTGAAACACTGGTTTCATGTGAAGTAATTCTATTTCAAGGATTTCTGCAGTGTACAACATCCTTTCTAGACTAGAGACTTACATTTTGATGTCTTTTACACTTGTTCTCTCTCTATTCTGTGATATTCATTAGTATTTGCTCTGAATGACTACTGATTTCTAGCTGTTTCCTATAATGGGCCTTCTTTTCTACTTGTGGGACTTCACCACATGTAGAAACAACTTTATACACTCTTCTCTGAACTTGAGAAGCTACATACACTTGTCTTTCAACTGTTTTACAGTTGAATACTACTTTTCAGTGAATTCTAGTGGGTTGAAACACTGGTTCTTGTGAAGTAACTCTATTTCAAGGATTTCTGTAGTGTATAACATCCTTTCTAGACTAGAAACTTAGATTTTTATGTCTTTTACACTTGTTCTCACACAATTCTATGATATTCATAACTATTTCCTCTGAATTACTACTGATTTCTAGCTGTTTCTTATAATGGGCCTTCTGCTCTACTTGGGGAACTTCACCACATGTAGAAACAACTTTATACACTCTTCTGTGGACTTGCGAAGCTATATAAATTTGTCTTTCAACTGTTTTACAGTTAAATACTTCTTTTCAGTGCATTCTGGTGGTTTGAAACACTGGTTTCATGTGAAGTAACTCTATTTCAAGGATTTCTGCAGTGTACAACATCCTTTCTAGACTAGAGACTTACATTTTGATGTCTTTTACACTTGTTCTCTCTCTATTCTGTGATATTCATTAGTATTTGCTCTGAATGACTACTGATTTCTAGCTGTTTCCTATAATGGGCCTTCTTTTCTACTTGTGGGACTTCACCACATGTAGAAACAACTTTATACACTCTTCTCTGAACTTGAGAAGCTACATACACTTGTCTTTCAACTGTTTTACAGTTGAATACTACTTTTCAGTGAATTCTAGTGGGTTGAAACACTGGTTCTTGTGAAGTAACTCTATTTCAAGGATTTCTGTAGTGTATAACATCCTTTCTAAACTAGAAACTTAGATTTTTATGTCTTTTACACTTGTTCTCACACAATTCTATGATATTCATAACTATTTCCTCTGAATTACTACTGATTTCTAGCTGTTTCTTATAATGGGCCTTCTGCTCTACTTGTGGAACTTCACCACATGTAGAAACAACTTTATACAGTCTTCTGTGGACTTGCGAAGCTATATAACCTTGTCTTTCAACTGTTTTACAGTTAAATACTACTTTTCAGTGCATTCTGGTGGTTTGAAACACTGGTTTCATGTGAAGTAACTCTATTTCAAGGATTTCTGCAGTGTACAACATCCTTTCTAGACTAGAGACTTACATTTTGATGTCTTTTACACTTGTTCTCTCTCTATTCTGTGATATTCATTAGTATTTGCTCTGAATGACTACTGATTTCTAGCTGTTTCCTATAATGGGCCTTCTTTTCTACTTGTGGGACTTCACCACATGTAGAAACAACTTTATACACTCTTCTCAGAACTTGAGAAGCTACATACACTTGTCTTTCAACTGTTTTACAGTTGAATACTACTTTTCAGTGAATTCTAGTGGGTTGAAACACTGTTTTCTTGTGAAGTAACTCTATTTCAAGGATTTCTGTAGTGTATAACATCCTTTCTAGACTAGAAACTTAGATTTTTATGTCTTTTACACTTGTTCTCACAATATTCCATGATATTCATAACTATTTCCTCTGAATTACTACTGATTTCTAGCTGTTTCCTATAATGGGCCTTCTGCTCTACTTGGGGAACTTCACCACATGTAGAAACAACTTTATACACTCTTCTGTGGACTTCCGAAGCTATATAAATTTGTCTTTCAACTGTTTTACAGTTAAATACTTCTTTTCAGTGCATTCTGGTGGTTTGAAACACTGGTTTCATGTGAAGTAACTCTATTTCAAGGATATCTGCAGTGTACAACATCCTTTCTAGACTAGAGACTTACATTTTGATGTCTTTTACACTTGTTCTCTCTCTATTCTGTGATATTCATTAGTATTTGCTCTGAATGACTACTGATTTCTAGCTGTTTCCTATAATGGGCCTTCTTTTCTACTTGTGGGACTTCACCACATGTAGAAACAACTTTATACACTCTTCTCTGAACTTGAGAAGCTACATACACTTGTCTTTCAACTGTTTTACAGTTGAATACTACTTTTCAGTGAATTCTAGTGGGTTGAAACACTGGTTCTTGTGAAGTAACTCTATTTCAAGGATTTCTGTAGTGTATAACATCCTTTCTAGACTAGAAACTTAGATTTTTATGTCTTTTACACTTGTTCTCACACAATTCTATGATATTCATTAGTATTTCCTCTGAATTACTACTAATTTCTAGCTGTTTCCTATAATGGGCCTTCTGCTCTACTTGTGGGACTTCACCACATGTAGAAACAACTTTATACAGTCTTCTGTGGACTTGCGAAGCTATATAAACTTGTCTTTCAACTGTTTTCAAGTTAAATACTACTTTTCAGTGCATTCTGGTGGTTTGAAACACTGGTTTCATGTGAACTAACTCTATTTCAAGGATTTCTGCAGTGTACAACATCCTTTCTAGACTAGAGACTTACATTTTGATGTCTTTTACACTTGTTCTCTCTCTATTCTGTGATATTCATTAGTATTTGCTCTGAATGACTACTGATTTCTAGCTGTTTCCTATAATGGGCCTTCTTTTCTACTTGTGGGACTTCACCACATGTAGAAACAACTTTATACACTCTTCTCTGAACTTGAGAAGCTACATACACTTGTCTTTCAACTGTTTTACAGTTGAATACTACTTTTCAGTGAATTCTAGTGGGTTGAAACACTGGTTCTTGTGAAGTAACTCTATTTCAAGGATTTCTGTATTGTATAACATCCTTTCTAGACTAGAAACTTAGATTTTTATGTCTTTTACACTTGTTCTCACACAATTCTATGATATTCATTACTATTTCCTCTGAATTACTACTGATTTCTAGCTGTTTCCTATAATGGGCCTTCTGCTCTACTTGTGGAACTTCACCACATGTAGAAACAACTTTATACACTCTTCTGTGGACTTGCGAAGCTATATAAATTTGTCTTTCAACTGTTTTACAGTTAAATACTTCTTTTCAGTGCATTCTGGTGGTTTGAAACACTGGTTTCATGTGAACTAACTCTATTTCAAGGATTTCTGCAGTGTACAACATCCTTTCTAGACTAGAGACTTACATTTTGATGTCTTTTAAACTTGTTCTCTCTCTATTCTGTGATATTCATTAGTATTTCCTCTGAATGACTACTGATTTCTAGCTGTTTCCTATAATGGGCCTTCTTTTCTACTTGTGGGACTTCACCACATGTAGAAACAACTTTATACACTCTTCTCTGAACTTGAGAAGCTACATACACTTGTCTTTCAACTGTTTTACAGTTGAATACTACTTTTCAGTGAATTCTAGTGGGTTGAAACACTGGTTCTTGTGAAGTAACTCTATTTCAAGGATTTCTGTAGTGTATAACATCCTTTCTAGACTAGAAACTTAGATTTTTATGTCTTTTACACTTGTTCTCACACAATTTTATGATATTCATTACTATTTCCTCTGAATTACTACTGATTTCTAGCTGTTTCCTATAATGGGCCTTCTGCTCTACTTGTGGAACTTCACCACATGTAGAAACAACTTTATACAGTCTTCTGTGGACTTGCGAAGCTATATAACCTTGTCTTTCAACTGTTTTACAGTTAAATACTACTTTTCAGTGCATTCTGGTGGTTTGAAACACTGGTTTCATGTGAAGTAACTCTATTTCAAGGATTTCTGCAGTGTACAACATCCTTTCTAGACTAGAGACTTACATTTTGATGTCTTTTACACTTGTTCTCACACAATTCTATGATATTCATTACTATTTCCTCTGAATTACTACTGATTTCTAGCTGTTTCCTATAATGGGCCTTCTGCTCTACTTGTGGAACTTCACCACATGTAGAAACAACTTTATACAGTCTTCTGTGGACTTGCGAAGCTATATAACCTTGTCTTTCAACTGTTTTACAGTTAAATACTACTTTTCAGTGCATTCTGGTGGTTTGAAACACTGGTTTCATGTGAAGTAACTCTATTTCAAGGATTTCTGCAGTGTACAACATCCTTTCTAGACTAGAGACTTACATTTTGATGTCTTTTACACTTGTTCTCTCTCTATTCTGTGATATTCATTAGTATTTGCTCTGAATGACTACTGATTTCTAGCTGTTTCCTATAATGGGCCTTCTTTTCTACTTGTGGGACTTCACCACATGTAGAAACAACTTTATACACTCTTCTCAGAACTTGAGAAGCTACATACACTTGTCTTTCAACTGTTTTACAGTTGAATACTACTTTTCAGTGAATTCTAGTGGGTTGAAACACTGTTTTCTTGTGAAGTAACTCTATTTCAAGGATTTCTGTAGTGTATAACATCCTTTCTAGACTAGAAACTTAGATTTTTATGTCTTTTACACTTGTTCTCACAATATTCCATGATATTCATAACTATTTCCTCTGAATTACTACTGATTTCTAGCTGTTTCCTATAATGGGCCTTCTGCTCTACTTGGGGAACTTCACCACATGTAGAAACAACTTTATACACTCTTCTGTGGACTTCCGAAGCTATATAAATTTGTCTTTCAACTGTTTTACAGTTAAATACTTCTTTTCAGTGCATTCTGGTGGTTTGAAACACTGGTTTCATGTGAAGTAACTCTATTTCAAGGATATCTGCAGTGTACAACATCCTTTCTAGACTAGAGACTTACATTTTGATGTCTTTTACACTTGTTCTCTCTCTATTCTGTGATATTCATTAGTATTTGCTCTGAATGACTACTGATTTCTAGCTGTTTCCTATAATGGGCCTTCTTTTCTACTTGTGGGACTTCACCACATGTAGAAACAACTTTATACACTCTTCTCTGAACTTGAGAAGCTACATACACTTGTCTTTCAACTGTTTTACAGTTGAATACTACTTTTCAGTGAATTCTAGTGGGTTGAAACACTGTTTTCTTGTGAGGTAACTCTATTTCAAGGATTTCTGTAGTGTATAACATCCTTTCTAGACTAGAAACTTAGATTTTTATGTCTTTTACACTTGTTCTCACACAATTCTATGATATTCATTAGTATTTCCTCTGAATTACTACTAATTTCTAGCTGTTTCCTATAATGGGCCTTCTGCTCTACTTGTGGGACTTCACCACATGTAGAAACAACTTTATACAGTCTTCTGTGGACTTGCGAAGCTATATAAACTTGTCTTTCAACTGTTTTCAAGTTAAATACTACTTTTCAGTGCATTCTGGTGGTTTGAAACACTGGTTTCATGTGAACTAACTCTATTTCAAGGATTTCTGCAGTGTACAACATCCTTTCTAGACTAGAGACTTACATTTTGATGTCTTTTACACTTGTTCTCTCTCTATTCTGTGATATTCATTAGTATTTGCTCTGAATGACTACTGATTTCTAGCTGTTTCCTATAATGGGCCTTCTTTTCTACTTGTGGGACTTCACCACATGTAGAAACAACTTTATACACTCTTCTCTGAACTTGAGAAGCTACATACACTTGTCTTTCAACTGTTTTACAGTTGAATACTACTTTTCAGTGAATTCTAGTGGGTTGAAACACTGGTTCTTGTGAAGTAACTCTATTTCAAGGATTTCTGTATTGTATAACATCCTTTCTAGACTAGAAACTTAGATTTTTATGTCTTTTACACTTGTTCTCACACAATTCTATGATATTCATTACTATTTCCTCTGAATTACTACTGATTTCTAGCTGTTTCCTATAATGGGCCTTCTGCTCTACTTGTGGAACTTCACCACATGTAGAAACAACTTTATACACTCTTCTGTGGACTTGCGAAGCTATATAAATTTGTCTTTCAACTGTTTTACAGTTAAATACTTCTTTTCAGTGCATTCTGGTGGTTTGAAACACTGGTTTCATGTGAACTAACTCTATTTCAAGGATTTCTGCAGTGTACAACATCCTTTCTAGACTAGAGACTTACATTTTGATGTCTTTTAAACTTGTTCTCTCTCTATTCTGTGATATTCATTAGTATTTCCTCTGAATGACTACTGATTTCTAGCTGTTTCCTATAATGGGCCTTCTTTTCTACTTGTGGGACTTCACCACATGTAGAAACAACTTTATACACTCTTCTCTGAACTTGAGAAGCTACATACACTTGTCTTTCAACTGTTTTACAGTTGAATACTACTTTTCAGTGAATTCTAGTGGGTTGAAACACTGGTTCTTGTGAAGTAACTCTATTTCAAGGATTTCTGTAGTGTATAACATCCTTTCTAGACTAGAAACTTAGATTTTTATGTCTTTTACACTTGTTCTCACACAATTTTATGATATTCATTACTATTTCCTCTGAATTACTACTGATTTCTAGCTGTTTCCTATAATGGGCCTTCTGCTCTACTTGTGGAACTTCACCACATGTAGAAACAACTTTATACAGTCTTCTGTGGACTTGCGAAGCTATATAACCTTGTCTTTCAACTGTTTTACAGTTAAATACTACTTTTCAGTGCATTCTGGTGGTTTGAAACACTGGTTTCATGTGAAGTAACTCTATTTCAAGGATTTCTGCAGTGTACAACATCCTTTCTAGACTAGAGACTTACATTTTGATGTCTTTTACACTTGTTCTCACACAATTCTATGATATTCATTACTATTTCCTCTGAATTACTACTGATTTCTAGCTGTTTCCTATAATGGGCCTTCTGCTCTACTTGTGGAACTTCACCACATGTAGAAACAACTTTATACAGTCTTCTGTGGACTTGCGAAGCTATATAACCTTGTCTTTCAACTGTTTTACAGTTAAATACTACTTTTCAGTGCATTCTGGTGGTTTGAAACACTGGTTTCATGTGAACTAACTCTATTTCAAGGATTTCTGCAGTGTACAACATCCTTTCTAGACTAGAGACTTACATTTTGATGTCTTTTACACTTGTTCTCTCTCTATTCTGTGATATTCATTAGTATTTGCTCTGAATGACTACTGATTTCTAGCTGTTTCCTATAATGGGCCTTCTTTTCTACTTGTGGGACTTCACCACATGTAGAAACAACTTTATACACTCTTCTCTGAACTTGAGAAGCTACATACACTTGTCTTTCAACTGTTTTACAGTTGAATACTACTTTTCAGTGAATTCTAGTGGGTTGAAACACTGTTTTCTTGTGAAGTAACTCTATTTCAAGGATTTCTGTAGTGTACAACATCCTTTCTAGACTAGAAACTTAGATTTTTATGTCTTTTACACTTGTTCTCACACAATTCTATGATATTCATTACTATTTCCTCTGAATTACTACTGATTTCTAGTTGTTTCTTATAATGGGCCTTCTGCTCTACTTGGGGAACTTCACCACATGTAGAAACAACTTTATACACTCTTCTGTGGACTTGCGAAGCTATATAAATTTGTCTTTCAACTGTTTTACAGTTAAATACTTCTTTTCAGTGCATTCTGGTGGTTTGAAACACTGGTTTCATGTGAACTAACTCTATTTCAAGGATTTCTGCAGTGTACAACATCCTTTCTAGACTAGAGACTTACATTTTGATGTCTTTTACACTTGTTCTCTCTCTATTCTGTGATATTCATTAGTATTTGCTCTGAATGACTACTGATTTCTAGCTGTTTCCTATAATGGGCCTTCTTTTCTACTTGTGGGACTTCACCACATGTAGAAACAACTTTATACACTCTTCTCTGAACTTGAGAAGCTACATACACTTGTCTTTCAACTGTTTTACAGTTGAATACTACTTTTCAGTGAATTCTAGTGGGTTGAAACACTGGTTCTTGTGAAGTAACTCTATTTCAAGGATTTCTGTAGTGTATAACATCCTTTCTAGACTAGAAACTTAGATTTTTATGTCTTTTACACTTGTTCTCACACAATTCTATGATATTCATTACTATTTCCTCTGAATTACTACTGATTTCTAGCTGTTTCCTATAATGGGCCTTCTGCTCTACTTGTGGAACTTCACCACATGTAGAAACAACTTTATACAGTCTTCTGTGGACTTGCGAAGCCATATAACCTTGTCTTTCAACTGTTTTACAGTTAAATACTACTTTTCAGTGCATTCTGGTGGTTTGAAACACTGGTTTCATGTGAAGTAACTCTATTTCAAGGATTTCTGCAGTGTACAACATCCTTTCTAGACTAGAGACTTACATTTTGATGTCTTTTACACTTGTTCTCTCTCTATTCTGTGATATTCATTAGTATTTGCTCTGAATGACTACTGATTTCTAGCTGTTTCCTATAATGGGCCTTCTTTTCTACTTGTGGGACTTCACCACATGTAGAAACAACTTTATACACTCTTCTCTGAACTTGAGAAGCTACATACACTTGTCTTTCAACTGTTTTACAGTTGAATACTACTTTTCAGTGAATTCTAGTGGGTTGAAACACTGGTTCTTGTGAAGTAACTCTATTTCAAGGATTTCTGTAGTGTATACCATCCTTTCTAGACTAGAAACTTAGATTTTTATGTCTTTTACACTTGTTCTCACACAATTCTATGATATTCATTACTATTTCCTCTGAATTACTACTGATTTCTAGCTGTTTCTTATAATGGGCCTTCTGCTCTACTTGGGGAACTTCACCACATGTAGAAACAACTTTATACAGTCTTCTGTGGACTTGCGAAGCTATATAAATTTGTCTTTCAACTGTTTTACAGTTAAATACTTCTTTTCAGTGCATTCTGGTGGTTTGAAACACTGGTTTCATGTGAACTAACTCTATTTCAAGGATTTCTGCAGTGTACAACATCCTTTCTAGACTAGAGACTTACATTTTGATGTCTTTTACACTTGTTCTCTCTCTATTCTGTGATATTCATTAGTATTTGCTCTGAATGACTACTGATTTCTAGCTGTTTCCTATAATGGGCCTTCTGCTCTACTTGTGGAACTTCACCACATGTAGAAACAACTTTATACAGTCTTCTGTGGACTTGCGAAGCTATATAACCTTGTCTTTCAACTGTTTTACAGTTAAATACTACTTTTCAGTGCATTCTGGTGGTTTGAAACACTGGTTTCATGTGAAGTAACTCTATTTCAAGGATTTCTGCAGTGTACAACATCCTTTCTAGACTAGAGACTTACATTTTGATGTCTTTTACACTTGTTCTCACACAATTCTATGATATTCATTACTATTTCCTCTGAATTACTACTGATTTCTAGCTGTTTCCTATAATGGGCCTTCTGCTCTACTTGTGGAACTTCACCACATGTAGAAACAACTTTATACAGTCTTCTGTGGACTTGCGAAGCTATATAACCTTGTCTTTCAACTGTTTTACAGTTAAATACTACTTTTCAGTGCATTCTGGTGGTTTGAAACACTGGTTTCATGTGAAGTAACTCTATTTCAAGGATTTCTGCAGTGTACAACATCCTTTCTAGACTAGAGACTTACATTTTGATGTCTTTTACACTTGTTCTCTCTCTATTCTGTGATATTCATTAGTATTTGCTCTGAATGACTACTGATTTCTAGCTGTTTCCTATAATGGGCCTTCTTTTCTACTTGTGGGACTTCACCACATGTAGAAACAACTTTATACACTCTTCTCAGAACTTGAGAAGCTACATACACTTGTCTTTCAACTGTTTTACAGTTGAATACTACTTTTCAGTGAATTCTAGTGGGTTGAAACACTGTTTTCTTGTGAAGTAACTCTATTTCAAGGATTTCTGTAGTGTATAACATCCTTTCTAGACTAGAAACTTAGATTTTTATGTCTTTTACACTTGTTCTCACAATATTCCATGATATTCATAACTATTTCCTCTGAATTACTACTGATTTCTAGCTGTTTCCTATAATGGGCCTTCTGCTCTACTTGGGGAACTTCACCACATGTAGAAACAACTTTATACACTCTTCTGTGGACTTCCGAAGCTATATAAATTTGTCTTTCAACTGTTTTACAGTTAAATACTTCTTTTCAGTGCATTCTGGTGGTTTGAAACACTGGTTTCATGTGAAGTAACTCTATTTCAAGGATATCTGCAGTGTACAACATCCTTTCTAGACTAGAGACTTACATTTTGATGTCTTTTACACTTGTTCTCTCTCTATTCTGTGATATTCATTAGTATTTGCTCTGAATGACTACTGATTTCTAGCTGTTTCCTATAATGGGCCTTCTTTTCTACTTGTGGGACTTCACCACATGTAGAAACAACTTTATACACTCTTCTCTGAACTTGAGAAGCTACATACACTTGTCTTTCAACTGTTTTACAGTTGAATACTACTTTTCAGTGAATTCTAGTGGGTTGAAACACTGTTTTCTTGTGAGGTAACTCTATTTCAAGGATTTCTGTAGTGTATAACATCCTTTCTAGACTAGAAACTTAGATTTTTATGTCTTTTACACTTGTTCTCACACAATTCTATGATATTCATTAGTATTTCCTCTGAATTACTACTAATTTCTAGCTGTTTCCTATAATGGGCCTTCTGCTCTACTTGTGGGACTTCACCACATGTAGAAACAACTTTATACAGTCTTCTGTGGACTTGCGAAGCTATATAAACTTGTCTTTCAACTGTTTTCAAGTTAAATACTACTTTTCAGTGCATTCTGGTGGTTTGAAACACTGGTTTCATGTGAACTAACTCTATTTCAAGGATTTCTGCAGTGTACAACATCCTTTCTAGACTAGAGACTTACATTTTGATGTCTTTTACACTTGTTCTCTCTCTATTCTGTGATATTCATTAGTATTTGCTCTGAATGACTACTGATTTCTAGCTGTTTCCTATAATGGGCCTTCTTTTCTACTTGTGGGACTTCACCACATGTAGAAACAACTTTATACACTCTTCTCTGAACTTGAGAAGCTACATACACTTGTCTTTCAACTGTTTTACAGTTGAATACTACTTTTCAGTGAATTCTAGTGGGTTGAAACACTGGTTCTTGTGAAGTAACTCTATTTCAAGGATTTCTGTATTGTATAACATCCTTTCTAGACTAGAAACTTAGATTTTTATGTCTTTTACACTTGTTCTCACACAATTCTATGATATTCATTACTATTTCCTCTGAATTACTACTGATTTCTAGCTGTTTCCTATAATGGGCCTTCTGCTCTACTTGTGGAACTTCACCACATGTAGAAACAACTTTATACACTCTTCTGTGGACTTGCGAAGCTATATAAATTTGTCTTTCAACTGTTTTACAGTTAAATACTTCTTTTCAGTGCATTCTGGTGGTTTGAAACACTGGTTTCATGTGAACTAACTCTATTTCAAGGATTTCTGCAGTGTACAACATCCTTTCTAGACTAGAGACTTACATTTTGATGTCTTTTAAACTTGTTCTCTCTCTATTCTGTGATATTCATTAGTATTTCCTCTGAATGACTACTGATTTCTAGCTGTTTCCTATAATGGGCCTTCTTTTCTACTTGTGGGACTTCACCACATGTAGAAACAACTTTATACACTCTTCTCTGAACTTGAGAAGCTACATACACTTGTCTTTCAACTGTTTTACAGTTGAATACTACTTTTCAGTGAATTCTAGTGGGTTGAAACACTGGTTCTTGTGAAGTAACTCTATTTCAAGGATTTCTGTAGTGTATAACATCCTTTCTAGACTAGAAACTTAGATTTTTATGTCTTTTACACTTGTTCTCACACAATTTTATGATATTCATTACTATTTCCTCTGAATTACTACTGATTTCTAGCTGTTTCCTATAATGGGCCTTCTGCTCTACTTGTGGAACTTCACCACATGTAGAAACAACTTTATACAGTCTTCTGTGGACTTGCGAAGCTATATAACCTTGTCTTTCAACTGTTTTACAGTTAAATACTACTTTTCAGTGCATTCTGGTGGTTTGAAACACTGGTTTCATGTGAAGTAACTCTATTTCAAGGATTTCTGCAGTGTACAACATCCTTTCTAGACTAGAGACTTACATTTTGATGTCTTTTACACTTGTTCTCACACAATTCTATGATATTCATTACTATTTCCTCTGAATTACTACTGATTTCTAGCTGTTTCCTATAATGGGCCTTCTGCTCTACTTGTGGAACTTCACCACATGTAGAAACAACTTTATACAGTCTTCTGTGGACTTGCGAAGCTATATAACCTTGTCTTTCAACTGTTTTACAGTTAAATACTACTTTTCAGTGCATTCTGGTGGTTTGAAACACTGGTTTCATGTGAACTAACTCTATTTCAAGGATTTCTGCAGTGTACAACATCCTTTCTAGACTAGAGACTTACATTTTGATGTCTTTTACACTTGTTCTCTCTCTATTCTGTGATATTCATTAGTATTTGCTCTGAATGACTACTGATTTCTAGCTGTTTCCTATAATGGGCCTTCTTTTCTACTTGTGGGACTTCACCACATGTAGAAACAACTTTATACACTCTTCTCTGAACTTGAGAAGCTACATACACTTGTCTTTCAACTGTTTTACAGTTGAATACTACTTTTCAGTGAATTCTAGTGGGTTGAAACACTGTTTTCTTGTGAAGTAACTCTATTTCAAGGATTTCTGTAGTGTACAACATCCTTTCTAGACTAGAAACTTAGATTTTTATGTCTTTTACACTTGTTCTCACACAATTCTATGATATTCATTACTATTTCCTCTGAATTACTACTGATTTCTAGTTGTTTCTTATAATGGGCCTTCTGCTCTACTTGGGGAACTTCACCACATGTAGAAACAACTTTATACACTCTTCTGTGGACTTGCGAAGCTATATAAATTTGTCTTTCAACTGTTTTACAGTTAAATACTTCTTTTCAGTGCATTCTGGTGGTTTGAAACACTGGTTTCATGTGAACTAACTCTATTTCAAGGATTTCTGCAGTGTACAACATCCTTTCTAGACTAGAGACTTACATTTTGATGTCTTTTACACTTGTTCTCTCTCTATTCTGTGATATTCATTAGTATTTGCTCTGAATGACTACTGATTTCTAGCTGTTTCCTATAATGGGCCTTCTTTTCTACTTGTGGGACTTCACCACATGTAGAAACAACTTTATACACTCTTCTCTGAACTTGAGAAGCTACATACACTTGTCTTTCAACTGTTTTACAGTTGAATACTACTTTTCAGTGAATTCTAGTGGGTTGAAACACTGGTTCTTGTGAAGTAACTCTATTTCAAGGATTTCTGTAGTGTATAACATCCTTTCTAGACTAGAAACTTAGATTTTTATGTCTTTTACACTTGTTCTCACACAATTCTATGATATTCATTACTATTTCCTCTGAATTACTACTGATTTCTAGCTGTTTCCTATAATGGGCCTTCTGCTCTACTTGTGGAACTTCACCACATGTAGAAACAACTTTATACAGTCTTCTGTGGACTTGCGAAGCCATATAACCTTGTCTTTCAACTGTTTTACAGTTAAATACTACTTTTCAGTGCATTCTGGTGGTTTGAAACACTGGTTTCATGTGAAGTAACTCTATTTCAAGGATTTCTGCAGTGTACAACATCCTTTCTAGACTAGAGACTTACATTTTGATGTCTTTTACACTTGTTCTCTCTCTATTCTGTGATATTCATTAGTATTTGCTCTGAATGACTACTGATTTCTAGCTGTTTCCTATAATGGGCCTTCTTTTCTACTTGTGGGACTTCACCACATGTAGAAACAACTTTATACACTCTTCTCTGAACTTGAGAAGCTACATACACTTGTCTTTCAACTGTTTTACAGTTGAATACTACTTTTCAGTGAATTCTAGTGGGTTGAAACACTGGTTCTTGTGAAGTAACTCTATTTCAAGGATTTCTGTAGTGTATACCATCCTTTCTAGACTAGAAACTTAGATTTTTATGTCTTTTACACTTGTTCTCACACAATTCTATGATATTCATTACTATTTCCTCTGAATTACTACTGATTTCTAGCTGTTTCTTATAATGGGCCTTCTGCTCTACTTGGGGAACTTCACCACATGTAGAAACAACTTTATACAGTCTTCTGTGGACTTGCGAAGCTATATAAATTTGTCTTTCAACTGTTTTACAGTTAAATACTTCTTTTCAGTGCATTCTGGTGGTTTGAAACACTGGTTTCATGTGAACTAACTCTATTTCAAGGATTTCTGCAGTGTACAACATCCTTTCTAGACTAGAGACTTACATTTTGATGTCTTTTACACTTGTTCTCTCTCTATTCTGTGATATTCATTAGTATTTGCTCTGAATGACTACTGATTTCTAGCTGTTTCCTATAATGGGCCTTCTTTTCTACTTGTGGGACTTCACCACATGTAGAAACAACTTTATACACTCTTCTCTGAACTTGAGAAGCTACATACACTTGTCTTTCAACTGTTTTACAGTTGAATACTACTTTTCAGTGAATTCTAGTGGGTTGAAACACTGTTTTCTTGTGAGGTAACTCTATTTCAAGGATTTCTGTAGTGTATAACATCCTTTCTAGACTAGAAACTTAGATTTTTATGTCTTTTACACTTGTTCTCACACAATTCTATGATATTCATTAGTATTTCCTCTGAATTACTACTGATTTCTAGCTGTTTCCTATAATGGGCCTTCTGCTCTACTTGTGGGACTTCACCACATGTAGAAACAACTTTATACAGTCTTCTGTGGACTTGCGAAGCTATATAAACTTGTCTTTCAACTGTTTTACAGTTAAATACTACTTTTCAGTGCATTCTGGTGGTTTGAAACACTGGTTTCATGTGAACTAACTCTATTTCAAGGATTTCTGCAGTGTACAACATCCTTTCTAGACTAGAGACTTACATTTTGATGTCTTTTACACTTGTTCTCTCTCTATTCTGTGATATTCATTAGTATTTGCTCTGAATGACTACTGATTTCTAGCTGTTTCCTATAATGGGCCTTCTTTTCTACTTGTGGGACTTCACCACATGTAGAAACAACTTTATACACTCTTCTCTGAACTTGAGAAGCTACATACACTTGTCTTTCAACTGTTTTACAGTTGAATACTACTTTTCAGTGAATTCTAGTGGGTTGAAACACTGGTTCTTGTGAAGTAACTCTATTTCAAGGATTTCTGTAGTGTATAACATCCTTTCTAGACTAGAAACTTAGATTTTTATGTCTTTTACACTTGTTCTCACACAATTCTATGATATTCATTACTATTTCCTCTGAATTACTACTGATTTCTAGCTGTTTCCTATAATGGGCCTTCTGCTCTACTTGTGGAACTTCACCACATGTAGAAACAACTTTATACAGTCTTCTGTGGACTTGCGAAGCTATATAACCTTGTCTTTCAACTGTTTTACAGTTAAATACTACTTTTCAGTGCATTCTGGTGGTTTGAAACACTGGTTTCATGTGAAGTAACTCTATTTCAAGGATTTCTGCAGTGTACAACATCCTTTCTAGACTAGAGACTTACATTTTGATGTCTTTTACACTTGTTCTCTCTCTATTCTGTGATATTCATTAGTATTTGCTCTGAATGACTACTGATTTCTAGCTGTTTCCTATAATGGGCCTTCTTTTCTACTTGTGGGACTTCACCACATGTAGAAACAACTTTATACACTCTTCTCTGAACTTGAGAAGCTACATACACTTGTCTTTCAACTGTTTTACAGTTGAATACTACTTTTCAGTGAATTCTAGTGGGTTGAAACACTGTTTTCTTGTGAAGTAACTCTATTTCAAGGATTTCTGTAGTGTACAACATCCTTTCTAGACTAGAAACTTAGATTTTTATGTCTTTTACACTTGTTCTCACACAATTCTATGATATTCATTACTATTTCCTCTGAATTACTACTGATTTCTAGTTGTTTCTTATAATGGGCCTTCTGCTCTACTTGGGGAACTTCACCACATGTAGAAACAACTTTATACACTCTTCTGTGGACTTGCGAAGCTATATAAATTTGTCTTTCAACTGTTTTTCAGTTAAATACTTCTTTTCAGTGCATTCTGGTGGTTTGAAACACTGGTTTCATGTGAACTAACTCTATTTCAAGGATTTCTGCAGTGTACAACATCCTTTCTAGACTAGAGACTTACATTTTGATGTCTTTTACACTTGTTCTCTCTCTATTCTGTGATATTCATTAGTATTTGCTCTGAATGACTACTGATTTCTAGCTGTTTCCTATAATGGGCCTTCTTTTCTACTTGTGGGACTTCACCACATGTAGAAACAACTTTATACACTCTTCTCTGAACTTGAGAAGCTACATACACTTGTCTTTCAACTGTTTTACAGTTGAATACTACTTTTCAGTGAATTCTAGTGGGTTGAAACACTGGTTCTTGTGAAGTAACTCTATTTCAAGGATTTCTGTAGTGTATAACATCCTTTCTAGACTAGAAACTTAGATTTTTATGTCTTTTACACTTGTTCTCACACAATTCTATGATATTCATTACTATTTCCTCTGAATTACTACTGATTTCTAGCTGTTTCCTATAATGGGCCTTCTGCTCTACTTGTGGAACTTCACCACATGTAGAAACAACTTTATACAGTCTTCTGTGGACTTGCGAAGCCATATAACCTTGTCTTTCAACTGTTTTACAGTTAAATACTACTTTTCAGTGCATTCTGGTGGTTTGAAACACTGGTTTCATGTGAAGTAACTCTATTTCAAGGATTTCTGCAGTGTACAACATCCTTTCTAGACTAGAGACTTACATTTTGATGTCTTTTACACTTGTTCTCTCTCTATTCTGTGATATTCATTAGTATTTGCTCTGAATGACTACTGATTTCTAGCTGTTTCCTATAATGGGCCTTCTTTTCTACTTGTGGGACTTCACCACATGTAGAAACAACTTTATACACTCTTCTCTGAACTTGAGAAGCTACATACACTTGTCTTTCAACTGTTTTACAGTTGAATACTACTTTTCAGTGAATTCTAGTGGGTTGAAACACTGGTTCTTGTGAAGTAACTCTATTTCAAGGATTTCTGTAGTGTATAACATCCTTTCTAGACTAGAAACTTAGATTTTTATGTCTTTTACACTTGTTCTCACACAATTCTATGATATTCATTACTATTTCCTCTGAATTACTACTGATTTCTAGCTGTTTCCTATAATGGGCCTTCTGCTCTACTTGTGGAACTTCACCACATGTAGAAACAACTTTATACAGTCTTCTGTGGACTTGCGAAGCCATATAACCTTGTCTTTCAACTGTTTTACAGTTAAATACTACTTTTCAGTGCATTCTGGTGGTTTGAAACACTGGTTTCATGTGAAGTAACTCTATTTCAAGGATTTCTGCAGTGTACAACATCCTTTCTAGACTAGAGACTTACATTTTGATGTCTTTTACACTTGTTCTCTCTCTATTCTCTGATATTCATTAGTATTTGCTCTGAATGACTACTGATTTCTAGCTGTTTCCTATAATGGGCCTTCTTTTCTACTTGTGGGACTTCACCACATGTAGAAACAACTTTATACACTCTTCTCTGAACTTGAGAAGCTACATACACTTGTCTTTCAACTGTTTTACAGTTGAATACTACTTTTCAGTGAATTCTAGTGGGTTGAAACACTGGTTCTTGTGAAGTAACTCTATTTCAAGGATTTCTGTAGTGTATAACATCCTTTCTAGACTAGAAACTTAGATTTTTATGTCTTTTACACTTGTTCTCACACAATTCTATGATATTCATTACTATTTCCTCTGAATTACTACTGATTTCTAGCTGTTTCTTATAATGGGCCTTCTGCTCTACTTGGGGAACTTCACCACATGTAGAAACAACTTTATACACTCTTCTGTGGACTTGCGAAGCTATATAAATTTGTCTTTCAACTGTTTTACAGTTAAATACTTCTTTTCAGTGCATTCTGGTGGTTTGAAACACTGGTTTCATGTGAACTAACTCTATTTCAAGGATTTCTGCAGTGTACAACATCCTTTCTAGACTAGAGACTTACATTTTGATGTCTTTTACACTTGTTCTCTCTCTATTCTGTGATATTCATTAGTATTTGCTCTGAATGACTACTGATTTCTAGCTGTTTCCTATAATGGGCCTTCTTTTCTACTTGTGGGACTTCACCACATGTAGAAACAACTTTATACACTCTTCTCTGAACTTGAGAAGCTACATACACTTGTCTTTCAACTGTTTTACAGTTGAATACTACTTTTCAGTGAATTCTAGTGGGTTGAAACACTGTTTTCTTGTGAGGTAACTCTATTTCAAGGATTTCTGTAGTGTATAACATCCTTTCTAGACTAGAAACTTAGATTTTTATGTCTTTTACACTTGTTCTCACACAATTCTATGATATTCATTAGTATTTCCTCTGAATTACTACTGATTTCTAGCTGTTTCCTATAATGGGCCTTCTGCTCTACTTGTGGGACTTCACCACATGTAGAAACAACTTTATACAGTCTTCTGTGGACTTGCGAAGCTATATAAACTTGTCTTTCAACTGTTTTACAGTTAAATACTACTTTTCAGTGCATTCTGGTGGTTTGAAACACTGGTTTCATGTGAACTAACTCTATTTCAAGGATTTCTGCAGTGTACAACATCCTTTCTAGACTAGAGACTTACATTTTGATGTCTTTTACACTTGTTCTCTCTCTATTCTGTGATATTCATTAGTATTTGCTCTGAATGACTACTGATTTCTAGCTGTTTCCTATAATGGGCCTTCTTTTCTACTTGTGGGACTTCACCACATGTAGAAACAACTTTATACACTCTTCTCTGAACTTGAGAAGCTACATACACTTGTCTTTCAACTGTTTTACAGTTGAATACTACTTTTCAGTGAATTCTAGTGGGTTGAAACACTGGTTCTTGTGAAGTAACTCTATTTCAAGGATTTCTGTAGTGTATAACATCCTTTCTAGACTAGAAACTTAGATTTTTATGTCTTTTACACTTGTTCTCACACAATTCTATGATATTCATTACTATTTCCTCTGAATTACTACTGATTTCTAGCTGTTTCCTATAATGGGCCTTCTGCTCTACTTGTGGAACTTCACCACATGTAGAAACAACTTTATACAGTCTTCTGTGGACTTGCGAAGCTATATAACCTTGTCTTTCAACTGTTTTACAGTTAAATACTACTTTTCAGTGCATTCTGGTGGTTTGAAACACTGGTTTCATGTGAAGTAACTCTATTTCAAGGATTTCTGCAGTGTACAACATCCTTTCTAGACTAGAGACTTACATTTTGATGTCTTTTACACTTGTTCTCTCTCTATTCTGTGATATTCATTAGTATTTGCTCTGAATGACTACTGATTTCTAGCTGTTTCCTATAATGGGCCTTCTTTTCTACTTGTGGGACTTCACCACATGTAGAAACAACTTTATACACTCTTCTCTGAACTTGAGAAGCTACATACACTTGTCTTTCAACTGTTTTACAGTTGAATACTACTTTTCAGTGAATTCTAGTGGGTTGAAACACTGTTTTCTTGTGAAGTAACTCTATTTCAAGGATTTCTGTAGTGTACAACATCCTTTCTAGACTAGAAACTTAGATTTTTATGTCTTTTACACTTGTTCTCACACAATTCTATGATATTCATTACTATTTCCTCTGAATTACTACTGATTTCTAGTTGTTTCTTATAATGGGCCTTCTGCTCTACTTGGGGAACTTCACCACATGTAGAAACAACTTTATACACTCTTCTGTGGACTTGCGAAGCTATATAAATTTGTCTTTCAACTGTTTTACAGTTAAATACTTCTTTTCAGTGCATTCTGGTGGTTTGAAACACTGGTTTCATGTGAACTAACTCTATTTCAAGGATTTCTGCAGTGTACAACATCCTTTCTAGACTAGAGACTTACATTTTGATGTCTTTTACACTTGTTCTCTCTCTATTCTGTGATATTCATTAGTATTTGCTCTGAATGACTACTGATTTCTAGCTGTTTCCTATAATGGGCCTTCTTTTCTACTTGTGGGACTTCACCACATGTAGAAACAACTTTATACACTCTTCTCTGAACTTGAGAAGCTACATACACTTGTCTTTCAACTGTTTTACAGTTGAATACTACTTTTCAGTGAATTCTAGTGGGTTGAAACACTGGTTCTTGTGAAGTAACTCTATTTCAAGGATTTCTGTAGTGTATAACATCCTTTCTAGACTAGAAACTTAGATTTTTATGTCTTTTACACTTGTTCTCACACACTTCTATGATATTCATTACTATTTCCTCTGAATTACTACTGATTTCTAGCTGTTTCCTGTAATGGGCCTTCTGCTCTACTTGTGGGACTTCACCACATGTAGAAACAACTTTATACACTCTTCTCTGAACTTGTGAAGCTATATAAACTTGTCTTTCAACGGTTTTACAGGGGAATACTCCTTTTCAGTGAATTCTGGTGGTTTCAAACACTGGTTTCATGTGACCTAACTCTATTTCAAGGATTTCTGCAGTGTACAACATCCTTTCTAGACTAGAGACTTACATTTAGATGTCTTTTACACTTGTTCTCACACAATTCTATGATATTCATTAGTATTTCCTCTGAATTACTACTGATTTCTAGCTGCTTCCTGTAATGGGCCTTCTGCTCTACTTGTGGGACTTCACCACATGTAGAAACAACTTTATACAGTCCTCTGTGGACTTGCGAAGCTATATAAACTTGTCTTTCAACTGTTTTACAGTTAAATACTACTTTTCAGTGCATTCTGGTGGTTTGAAACACTGGTTTCATGTGAAGTAACTCTATTTCAAGGATTTCTGCAGTGTACAACATCCTTTCTAGACTAGAGACTTACATTTTGATGTCTTTTACACTTGTTCTCTCTCTATTCTGTGATATTCATTAGTATTTGCTCTGAATGACTACTGATTTCTAGCTGTTTCCTATAATGGGCCTTCTTTTCTACTTGTGGGACTTCACCACATGTAGAAACAACTTTATACACTCTTCTCTGAACTTGAGAAGCTACATACACTTGTCTTTCAACTGTTTTACAGTTGAATACTACTTTTCAGTGAATTCTAGTGGGTTGAAACACTGTTTTCTTGTGAAGTAACTCTATTTCAAGGATTTCTGTAGTGTATATCATACTTTCTAGACTACAAACATACATTTTGATGTCTTTTACACTTGTTCTCACAGAATTCTATGATATTCATTAGTATTTGCTCTGAATGACTACTGATTTCTAGCTGTTTCATATAATGGGCCTTCTGCTCTACTTGTGGGACTTCACCACATGTAGAAACAACTTTATTCACTCTTCTCTGAAATTGTGAAGCTATATAAACTTGTCTTTCAACTGTTTTACAGTTAAATACTACTTTTCAGTGCATTCTGGTGGTTTGAAACACTGGTTTCATGTGAACTAACTCTATTTCAAGGATTTCTACAGTGTACACCATCCTTTCTAGACTAGAGACTTACATTTTCATGTCTTTTACACTTGTTCTCACACAATTCTATGATATTCATTAGTATTTGCTCTGAATGACTACTGATTTCTAGCTGTTTCATATAATGGGCCTTCTGCTCTACTTGTGGGACTTCACCACATGTAGAAACAACTTTATACAGTCTTCTGTGGACTTGCGAAGCTATATAAACTTGTCTTTCAACTGTTTTACAGTTAAATACTACTTTTCAGTGCATTCTGGTGGTTTGAAACACTGGTTTCATGTGAACTAACTCTATTTCAAGGATTTCTGCAGTGTATACCATCCTTTCTAGACTAGCGACTTACATTTTGATGTCTTTTACACTTGTTCTCTCTCTATTCTGTGATATTCATTAGTATTTGCTCTGAATGACTACTGATTTCTAGCTGTTTCCTATAATGGGCCTTCTTTACTACTTGTGGGACTTCACCACATGTAGAAACAACTTTATACACTCTTCCCTGAACTTGAGAAGCTATATACACTTGTCTTTCAACTGTTTTACAGTTGAATACTACTTTTCAGTGAATTCTGGTGGTTTCAAACACTGGTTTCATGTGACCTAACTCTATTTCAAGGATTTCTGCAGTGTACAACATCCTTTCTAGACTAGGGACTTACATTTAGATGTCTTTTACACTTGTTCTCACACAATTCTATGATATTCATTAGTATTTCCTCTGAATTTCTACTGATTTCTAGCTGTTTCCTGTAATGGGCCTTCTGCTCTACTTGTGGGACTTCACCACATGTAGAAACAACTTTATACACTCTTCTCTGAACTTGTGAAGCTATATAAACTTGTCTTTCAACGGTTTTACAGGGGAATACTCCTTTTCAGTGAATTCTGGTGGTTTCAAACACTGGTTTCATGTGACCTAACTCTATTTCAAGGATTTCTGCAGTGTATACCATCCTTTCTAGACTAGCGACTTACATTTTGATGTCTTTTACACTTGTTCTCTCTCTATTCTGTGATATTCATTAGTATTTGCTCTGAATGACTACTGATTTCTAGCTGTTTCCTATAATGGGCCTTCTTTACTACTTGTGGGACTTCACCACATGTAGAAACAACTTTATACACTCTTCCCTGAACTTGAGAAGCTATATACACTTGTCTTTCAACTGTTTTACAGTTGAATACTACTTTTCAGTGAATTCTGGTGGTTTCAAACACTGGTTTCATGTGACCTAACTCTATTTCAAGGATTTCTGCAGTGTACAACATCCTTTCTAGACTAGGGACTTACATTTAGATGTCTTTTACACTTGTTCTCACACAATTCTATGATATTCATTAGTATTTCCTCTGAATTTCTACTGATTTCTAGCTGTTTCCTGTAATGGGCCTTCTGCTCTACTTGTGGGACTTCACCACATGTAGAAACAACTTTATACACTCTTCTCTGAACTTGTGAAGCTATATAAACTTGTCTTTCAACGGTTTTACAGGGGAATACTCCTTTTCAGTGAATTCTGGTGGTTTCAAACACTGGTTTCATGTGACCTAACTCTATTTCAAGGATTTCTGCAGTGTACAACATCCTTTCTAGACTAGAGATTTACATTTAGATGTCTTTTACACTTGTTCTCACACAATTCTATGATATTCATTAGTATTTCCTCTGAATTACTACTGATTTCTAGCTGTTTCCTGTAATGGGCCTTCTGCTCTACTTGTGGGACTTCACCACATGTAGAAACAACTTTATACAGACCTCTGTGGACTTGCGAAGCTATATAAACTTGTCTTTCAACTGTTTTACAGTTAAATACTACTTTTCAGTGCATTCTGGTGGTTTGAAACACTGGTTTCATGTGAACTAACTGTATTTCAAGGATTTCTGCAGTGTACACCATCCTTTCTAGACTAGCGACTTACACTTTGATGTCTTTTACACTTGTTCTCTCTCTATTCTGTGATATTCATTAGTATTTGCTCTGAATGACTACTTATTTCTAGCTGTTTCCTATAATGGGCCTTCTTTACTACTTGTGGGACTACACCACATGTAGAAACAACTTTATACACTCTTCCCTGAACTTGAGAAGCTATATACACTTGTCTTTCAACAGTTTTACAGTTGAATACTACTTTTCAGTGAATTCTAGTGGGTTGAAACACTGTTTTCTTGTGAAGTAACTCTATTTCAAGGATTTCTGTAGTGTATAACATCCTTTCTAGATTAGAAACTTACATTTTGATGTCTTTTACACTTGTTCTCACACAATTCTATGATATTCATTAGTATTTCCTCTGAATTACTACTGATTTCTAGCTGTTTCCTATAATGGGCCTTCTACTCTACTTGTGGGACTTCACTACATGTAGAAACAACTTTATACACTCTTCTCTGAACTTGTGAAGCTATATAAACTTGTCTTTCAACAGTTTTACAGTTGAATACTACTTTTCAGTGAATTCTGGTGGTTTCAAACACTGGTTTCATGTGACCTAACTCTATTTCAAGGATTTCTGCAGTGTACAACATCCTTTCTAGACTAGAGACTTACATTTTCATGTCTTTTACACTTGTTCTCACACAATTCTATGATATTCATTAGTATTTGCTCTGAATGACTACTGATTTCTAGCTGTTTCATATAATGGGCCTTCTGCTCTACTTGTGGGACTTCACCACATGTAGAAACAACTTTATACAGTCTTCTGTGGACTTGCGAAGCTATATAAACTTGTCTTTCAACTGTTTTACAGTTAAATACTACTTTTCAGTGCATTCTGGTGGTTTGAAACACTGGTTTCATGTGAACTAACTCTATTTCAAGGATTTCTGCAGTGTATACCATCCTTTCTAGACTAGCGACTTACATTTTGATGTCTTTTACACTTGTTCTCTCTCTATTCTGTGATATTCATTAGTATTTGCTCTGAATGACTACTGATTTCTAGCTGTTTCCTATAATGGGCCTTCTTTACTACTTGTGGGACTTCACCACATGTAGAAACAACTTTATACACTCTTCCCTGAACTTGAGAAGCTATATACACTTGTCTTTCAACTGTTTTACAGTTGAATACTACTTTTCAGTGAATTCTGTTGGTTTCAAACACTGGTTTCATGTGACCTAACTCTATTTCAAGGATTTCTGCAGTGTACAACATCCTTTCTAGACTAGGGACTTACATTTAGATGTCTTTTACACTTGTTCTCACACAATTCTATGATATTCATTAGTATTTCCTCTGAATTTCTACTGATTTCTAGCTGTTTCCTGTAATGGGCCTTCTGCTCTACTTGTGGGACTTCACCACATGTAGAAACAACTTTATACACTCTTCTCTGAACTTGTGAAGCTATATAAACTTGTCTTTCAACGGTTTTACAGGGGAATACTCCTTTTCAGTGAATTCTGGTGGTTTCAAACACTGGTTTCATGTGACCTAACTCTATTTCAAGGATTTCTGCAGTGTACAACATCCTTTCTAGACTAGAGACTTACATTTAGATGTCTTTTACACTTGTTCTCACACAATTCTATGATATTCATTAGTATTTCCTCTGAATTACTACTGATTTCTAGCTGTTTCCTGTAATGGGCCTTCTGCTCTACTTGTGGGACTTCACCACATGTAGAAACAACTTTATACAGTCCTCTGTGGACTTGCGAAGCTATATAAACTTGTCTTTCAACTGTTTTACAGTTAAATACTACTTTTCAGTGCATTCTGGTGGTTTGAAACACTGGTTTCATGTGAACTAACTGTATTTCAAGGATTTCTGCAGTGTACACCATCCTTTCTAGACTAGCGACTTACACTTTGATGTCTTTTACACTTGTTCTCTCTCTATTCTGTGATATTCATTAGTATTTGCTCTGAATGACTACTTATTTCTAGCTGTTTCCTATAATGGGCCTTCTTTACTACTTGTGGGACTACACCACATGTAGAAACAACTTTATACACTCTTCCCTGAACTTGAGAAGGTATATACACTTGTCTTTCAACAGTTTTACAGTTGAATACTACTTTTCAGTGAATTCTAGTGGGTTGAAACACTGTTTTCTTGTGAAGTAACTCTATTTCAAGGATTTCTGTAGTGTATAACATCCTTTCTAGATTAGAAACTTACACTTTGATGTCTTTTACACTTGTTCTCACACAATTCTATGATATTCATTAGTATTTCCTCTGAATTACTACTGATTTCTAGCTGTTTCCTATAATGGGCCTTCTACTCTACTTGTGGGACTTCACTACATGTAGAAACAACTTTATACACTCTTCTCTGAACTTGTGAAGCTATATAAACTTGTCTTTCAACAGTTTTACAGTTGAATACTACTTTTCAGTGAATTCTGGTGGTTTCAAACACTGGTTTCATGTGACCTAACTCTATTTCAAGGATTTCTGCAGTGTACAACATCCTTTCTAGACTAGAGACTTACATTTAGATGTCTTTTACACTTGTTCTCACACAATTCTATGATATTCATTAGTATTTCCTCTGAATTACTACTGATTTCTAGCTGTTTCCTATAATGGGCCTTCTGCTCTACTTGTGGGACTTCACCACATGTAGACACAACTTTATACAGTCTTCTGTGGACTTGCGAAGCTATATAAACTTGTCTTTCAACTGTTTTACAGTTAAATACTACTTTTCAGTGCATTCTGGTGGTTTGAAACACTGGTTTCACGTGAACTAAATCTATTTCAAGGATTTCTGCAGTGTACACCATCCTTTCTAGACTAGCGACTTACATTTTGATGTCTTTTACACTTGTTCTCTCTCTATTCTGTGATATTCATTAGTATTTGCTCTGAATGACTACTGATTTCAAGCTGTTTCCTATAATGGGCCTTCTTTACAACTTGTGGGACTTCACCACATGTAGAAACAACTTTATACACTCTTCCCTGAACTTGAGAAGCTATATACACTTGTCTTTCAACTGTTTTACAGTTGAATACTACTTTTCAGAGAATTCTAGTGGGTTGAAACACTGTTTTCTTGTGAAGTAACTCTATTTCAAGGATTTCTGTAGTGTATAACATACTTTCTAGACTAGAAACATACATTTTTATGTCTTTTACACTTGTTCTCACACAATTCTATGATATTCATTAGTATTTGCTCTGAATGACTACTGATTTCTAGCTGTTTCCCATAATTGGACTTCTTTTCTAATTGTGGGACTTCACCACATGTAGAAACAACTTTATACACTCTTCTCTGAACTTGAGAAGCTATATACACTTGTCTTTCAACTGTTTTACACTTGAATACTACTTTTCAGTGAATTCAAGTGGGTTGAAACACTGTATTCTTATGAAGTAACTCTATTTCAAGGATTTCGGTAGTGTATAACATCCTTTCTAGACTAGAAACTTACATTTTGATGTCTTTTACACTTGTTGTCTCACTATTCTGTGATATTCATTAGTATTTGCTCTGAATGACTACTGATTTCTAGCTGTTTCCCATAATGGGACATCTTTTCTACTTGTGGGACTTCACCACAGGTAGAAACAACTTTATACACTCTTCTATTAACTTGAGAAGCTATATACACTTGTCTTTCAACTGTTTTACAGTTGAATACTACTTTTCAGTGAATTCTGGTGGTTTCAAACACTGGTTTCATGTGAACTAACTCTATTTCAAGGATTTGTGCAGTGTACACCATCCTTTCTAAACTAGAGACTTACATTTTTATGTCTTTTACACTTGTTCTCTCACTATTCTGTGATATTCATTAGTATTTGCTCTGAATTACTAATGCTTTCTTGCAGTGTTCTATAATGGGCCTTCTGGTATACTTGTGGGACTTCACCACAGGTAGAAACAACTTTATACACTCTTCTCTGGACTTGCGAAGCTATATAAACTTGTCTTTCAACTGTTTTACAGTTGAATACTACTTTTCAGTGAATTCTGGTGGTTTCAAACACTGGTTTCATGTGAACTAACTCTATTTCAAGGATTTCTGCAGTGTACAACAACCTTTCTAGACTAGAGACTTACATTTTGTTGTCTTTTATACTTGTTGTCTCACTATTCTGTGATATTCATTAGTATTTGCTCTGAATGACCACTGATTTCTAGCTGTTTCCCATAATGGCACTTCTTTTCTACTTGTGGGACTTCACCACATGTAGAAACAACTTTATACATTCTTCTCTGAACTTGAGAAGCTATATACACTTGTCTTTCAACTGTTTTACACTTGAATACTACTTTTCAGTGAATTCTAGTGGGTTGAAACACTGTTTTCTTGTGAAGTAACTCTCTTTCAAGGATTTCGGTAGTGTATAACATCCTTTCTAGACTAGAAACTTACATTTTGATGTCTTTTACACTTGTTCTCTCACTATTCTGTGATATTCATTAGTATTTGCTCTGAATTACTAATGCTTTCTTGCAGTGTTCTATAATGGGCCTTCTGGTATACTTGTGGGACTTCACCACATGGAGACACAACTTTATACACTCTTCTCTGAACTTGAGAAGCTATATACACTTGTCTTTCAACTGTTTTCCAGTTGAATACTACTTTTCAGTGAATTCTGGTGTTTCAAAAACTGGTTTCATGTGAACTAACTCTATTTCAAGGATTTGTGCAGTATACAACTACTTTTCTAAACTAGAGACTTACATTTTGATGTCTTTTACACTTGTTCTCTCACTATTCTGTGATATTCATTAGTATTTGCTCTGAATGACTACTGATTTCTAACTGTTTCCTATAATGGGCCTTCTTTTCTACTTGTGGGTCTTCACCACATGGAGACACAACTTTATACACTCTTCTCTGAACTTGAGAAGCTATATACACTTGTCTTTCAACTGTTTTACAGTTGAATACTACTTTTCAGTGAATTCTGGTGGTTTGAAATACTGGTTTCATGTGAACTCACTCTATTTCAAGGATTTCTGCAGTGTACAACAACCTTTCTAGACTAGAGACTTACATTTTGATGTCTTTTACACTTGTTCTCTCACTATTCTGTGATATTCATTAGTATTTGCTCTGAATTACTAATGCTTTCTTGCAGTGTTCTATAATGGGCCTTCTGGTATACTTGTGGGACTTCACCACAGGTAGAAACAACTTTATACACTCTTCTCTGGACTTGCGAAGCTATATAAACTTGTCTTTCAACTGTTTTACAGTTGAATACTACTTTTCAGTGAATTCTGGTCGTTTCAAACACTGGTTTCATGTGAACTAACTCTATCAAGCATTTGTGCAGTGTACAACATCCTTTCTAGACTAGAGACGTACATTTTGATGTCTTTTACACTTGTTCTCTCACTATTCTGTGATATTCATTAGTATTTGCTCTGAATGACTACTGATTTCTAGCTGTTTCCTATAATGGGCCTTCTTTTCTACTTGTGGGACTTCACCACATGTAGAAACAACTTTATACACTCTTCTCTGAACTTGAGAAGCTATATACACTTGTCTTTCAACTGTTTTACAGTTGAATACTACTTTTCAGTGAATTCTAGTGGGTTGAAACACTGTTTTCTTGTGAAGTAACTCTATTTCAAGGATTTTGGTAGTGTACAACATCCTTTCTAGACTAGAGACTTACATTTTGATGTCTTTTACACTTGTTCTCTCACTATTCTGTGATATTCATTAGTATTTGCTCTGAATGACTACTGATTTCTAGCTGTTTCCTATAATGGGCCTGCTTTTCTACTTGTGGGACTTCACCACATGTAGAAACAACTTTATACACTCTTCTCTGAACTTGAGAAGCTATATACACTTTTCTTTCAACTGTTTTACAGTTGAATACTACTTTTCAGTGAATTCTGGTGGTTTGAAATACTGGTTTCATGTGAACTAACTGTATTTCAAGGATTTCTGCAGTGTACAACAACCTTTCTAGACAAGAGACTTACATTTTGATGTCTTTTAAACTTGTTCTCTCACTATTCTGTGATAGTCATTAGTATTTGCTCTGAATTACTAATGCTTTCTTGCAGTGTTCTATAATGGGCCTTCTGGTATACTTGTGGGACTTCACCACAGGTAGAAACAACTTTATACACCCTTCTCTGAACTTGAGAAGCTATATACACTTGTCTTTCAACTGTTTTACAGTTGAATACTACTTTTCAGTGAATTCTGGTGGTTTCAAACACTGGTTTCATGTGAACTAACTCTATTTCAAGGATTTGTGCAGTGTACAACATCCTTTCTAAACTAGAGACTTACATTTTGATGTCTTTTACACTTGTTCTCTCACTATTCTGTGATATTCATTAGTATTTGCTCTGAATGACTACTGATTTCTAGCTGTTTCCTATAATGGGCCTTCTTTTCTACTTGTGGGTCTTCACCACATGGAGACACAACTTTATACACTCTTCTCTGAACTTGAGAAGCTATATACACTTGTCTTTCAACTGTTTTACAGTTGAATACTACTTTTCAGTGAATTCTTGTGGGTTGAAACACTGTTTTCTTGTGAAGTAACTCTATTTCAAGGATTTCTGTAGTGTATAACATACTTTCTAGACTAGAAACATACATTTTGATGTCTTTTACACTTGTTCTCACACAATTCTATGATATTCATTAATATTTGCTCTGAATGACTACTGATTTCTAGCTGTTTCATATAATGGGCCTTCTGCTCTACTTGTGGGACTTCACCACATGTAGAAACAACTTTATACACTCGTCTCTGAACTTGTGAAGCTAATATAAACTTGTCTTTCAACGTTTTTACAGTTGAATACTACTTTTCAGTGAATTCTGGTGGTTTCAAACACTGGTTTCATGTGACCTAACTCTATTTCAAGGATTTCTGCAGTGTACAACATCGTTTCTAGACTAGAGACTTACATTTAGATGTCTTTTACACTTGTTCTCACACAATTCTATGATATTCATTAGTATTTCCTCTGAATTACTACTGATTTCTAGCTGTTTCCTATAATGGGCCTTCTGCTCTACTTGTGGGACTTCACCACATGTAGAAACAACTTTATACAGTCTTCTGTGGACTTGCGAAGCTATATAAACTTGTCTTTCAACTGTTTTACAGTTAAATACTACATTTCAGTGCATTCTGGTGGTTTGAAACACTGGTTTCATGTGAACTAACTCTATTTCAAGGATTTCTGCAGTGTACACCACCCTTTCTAGACTAGCGACTTACACTTTGATGTCTTTTACACTTGTTCTCTCTCTATTTTGTGATATTCATTAGTATTTGCTCTGAATGACTACTTATTTCTAGCTGTTTCCTATAATGGGCCTTCTTTACTACTTGTGGGACTACACCACATGTAGAAACAACTTTATACACTCTTCCCTGAACTTGAGAAGCTATATACACTTGTCTTTCAACTGTTTTACAGTTGAATACTACTTTTCAGTGAATTCTAGTGGGTTGAAACACTGTTTTCTTGTGAAGTAACTCTATTTCAAGGATTTCTGTAGTGTATAACATCCTTTCTAGATTAGAAACTTACATTTTGATGTCTTTTACACTTGTTCTCACACAATTCTATGATATTCATTAGTATTTGCTCTGAATGACTACTGATTTCTAGCTGTTTCCTATAATGGGCCTGCTTTTCTACTTGTGGGACTTCACCACATGTAGAAACAACTTTATACACTCTTCTCTGAACTTGAGAAGCTATATACACTTTTCTTTCAACTGTTTTACAGTTGAATACTACTTTTCAGTGAATTCTGGTGGTTTGAAATACTGGTTTCATGTGAACTAACTGTATTTCAAGGATTTCTGCAGTGTACAACAACCTTTCTAGACAAGAGACTTACATTTTGATGTCTTTTAAACTTGTTCTCTCACTATTCTGTGATAGTCATTAGTATTTGCTCTGAATTACTAATGCTTTCTTGCAGTGTTCTATAATGGGCCTTCTGGTATACTTGTGGGACTTCACCACAGGTAGAAACAACTTTATACACCCTTCTCTGAACTTGAGAAGCTATATACACTTGTCTTTCAACTGTTTTACAGTTGAATACTACTTTTCAGTGAATTCTGGTGGTTTCAAACACTGGTTTCATGTGAACTAACTCTATTTCAAGGATTTGTGCAGTGTACAACATCCTTTCTAAACTAGAGACTTACATTTTGATGTCTTTTACACTTGTTCTCTCACTATTCTGTGATATTCATTAGTATTTGCTCTGAATGACTACTGATTTCTAGCTGTTTCCTATAATGGGCCTTCTTTTCTACTTGTGGGTCTTCACCACATGGAGACACAACTTTATACACTCTTCTCTGAACTTGAGAAGCTATATACACTTGTCTTTCAACTGTTTTACAGTTGAATACTACTTTTCAGTGAATTCTTGTGGGTTGAAACACTGTTTTCTTGTGAAGTAACTCTATTTCAAGGATTTCTGTAGTGTATAACATACTTTCTAGACTAGAAACATACATTTTGATGTCTTTTACACTTGTTCTCACACAATTCTATGATATTCATTAATATTTGCTCTGAATGACTACTGATTTCTAGCTGTTTCATATAATGGGCCTTCTGCTCTACTTGTGGGACTTCACCACATGTAGAAACAACTTTATACACTCGTCTCTGAACTTGTGAAGCTAATATAAACTTGTCTTTCAACGTTTTTACAGTTGAATACTACTTTTCAGTGAATTCTGGTGGTTTCAAACACTGGTTTCATGTGACCTAACTCTATTTCAAGGATTTCTGCAGTGTACAACATCGTTTCTAGACTAGAGACTTACATTTAGATGTCTTTTACACTTGTTCTCACACAATTCTATGATATTCATTAGTATTTCCTCTGAATTACTACTGATTTCTAGCTGTTTCCTATAATGGGCCTTCTGCTCTACTTGTGGGACTTCACCACATGTAGAAACAACTTTATACAGTCTTCTGTGGACTTGCGAAGCTATATAAACTTGTCTTTCAACTGTTTTACAGTTAAATACTACATTTCAGTGCATTCTGGTGGTTTGAAACACTGGTTTCATGTGAACTAACTCTATTTCAAGGATTTCTGCAGTGTACACCACCCTTTCTAGACTAGCGACTTACACTTTGATGTCTTTTACACTTGTTCTCTCTCTATTTTGTGATATTCATTAGTATTTGCTCTGAATGACTACTTATTTCTAGCTGTTTCCTATAATGGGCCTTCTTTACTACTTGTGGGACTACACCACATGTAGAAACAACTTTATACACTCTTCCCTGAACTTGAGAAGCTATATACACTTGTCTTTCAACTGTTTTACAGTTGAATACTACTTTTCAGTGAATTCTAGTGGGTTGAAACACTGTTTTCTTGTGAAGTAACTCTATTTCAAGGATTTCTGTAGTGTATAACATCCTTTCTAGATTAGAAACTTACATTTTGATGTCTTTTACACTTGTTCTCACACAATTCTATGATATTCATTAGTATTTCCTCTGAATTACTACTGATTTCTAGCTGTTTCCTATAATGGGCCTTCTCCTCTACTTGTGGGACTTCACTACATGTAGAAACAACTTTATACACTCTTCTCTGAACTTGTGAAGCTATATAAACTTGTCTTTCAACAGTTTTACAGTTGAATACTACTTTTCAGTGAATTCTGGTGGTTTCAAACACTGGTTTCATGTGACCTAACTCTATTTCAAGGATTTCTGCAGTGTACAACATCCTTTCTAGACTAGAGACTTACATTTAGATGTCTTTTATACTTGTTGTCTCACTATTCTGTGATATTCATTAGTATTTGCTCTGAATGACTACTGATTTCTAGCTGTTTCCCATAATGGGCCTTCTTTTCTACTTGTGGGACTTCACCACATGTAGAAACAACTTTATACACTCTTCTCTGAACTTGAGAAGCTACATACACTTGTCTTTCAACTGTTTTACAGTTGAATACTACTTTTCAGTGAATTCAAGTGGGTTGAAACACTGTATTCTTATGAAGTAACTCTATTTCAAGGATTTCGGTAGTGTATAACATCCTTTCTAGACTAGAAACTTACATTTTGATGTCTTTTACACTTGTTCTCTCACTATTCTGTGATATTCATTAGTATTTGCTCTGAATTACTAATGCTTTCTTGCAGTGTTCTATAATGGGCCTTCTGGTATACTTGTGGGACTTCACCACAGGTAGAAACAACTTTATACACTCTTCTCTGGACTTGCGAAGCTATATAATCTTGTCTTTCAACTGTTTTACAGTTGAATACTACTTTTCAGTGAATTCTGGTGGTTTCAAACACTGGTTTCATGTGAACTCACTCTATTTCAAGGATTTCTGCAGTGTACAACAACCTTTCTAGACTAGAGACTTACATTTTGTTGTCTTTTATACTTGTTGTCTCACTATTCTGTGATATTCATTAGTATTTGCTCTGAATGACTACTGATTTCTAGCTGTTTCCCATAATGGGCCTTCTTTTCTACTTGTGGGACTTCACCACAGGTAGAAACAACTTTATACACTCTTCTATTAACTTGAGAAGCTATATACACTTGTCTTTCAACTGTTTTACAGTTGAATACTACTTTTCAGTGAATTCTGGTGGTTTCAAACACTGGTTTCATGTGAACTAACTCTATTTCAAGGATTTGTGCAGTGTACACCATCCTTTCTAAACTAGAGACTTACATTTTTATGTCTTTTACACTTGTTCTCTCACTATTCTGTGATATTCATTAGTATTTGCTCTGCATTACTAATGCTTTCTTGCAGTGTTCTATAATGGGCCTTCTGGTATACTTGTGGGACTTCACCACAGGTAGAAACAACTTTATACATTCTTCTCTGAACTTGAGAAGCTATATACACTTGTCTTTCAACTGTTTTACACTTGAATACTACTTTTCAGTGAATTCTAGTGGGTTGAAACACTGTTTTCTTGTGAAGAAACTCTCTTTCAAGGATTTCGGTAGTGTATAACATCCTTTCTAGACTAGAAACTTACATTTTGATGTCTTTTACACTTGTTCTCTCACTATTCTGTGATATTCATTAGTATTTGCTCTGAATTACTAATGCTTTCTTGCAGTGTTCTATAATGGGCCTTCTGGTATACTTGTGGGACTTCACCACATGGAGACACAACTTTATACACTCTTCTCTGAACTTGAGAAGCTATATACACTTGTCTTTCAACTGTTTTCCAGTTGAATACTACTTTTCAGTGAATTCTGGTGGTTTCAAACACTGGTTTCATGTGAACTAACTCTATTTCAAGGATTTGTGCAGTATACAACATCCTTTCTAAACTAGAGACTTACATTTTGATGTCTTTTACACTTGTTCTCTCACTATTCTGTGATATTCATTAGTATTTGCTCTGAATGACTACTGATTTCTAACTGTTTCCTATAATGGGCCTTCTTTTCTACTTGTGGGTCTTCACCACATGGAGACACAACTTTATACACTCTTCTCTGAACTTGAGAAGCTATATACACTTGTCTTTCAACTGTTTTACAGTTGAATACTACTTTTCAGTGAATTCTGGTGGTTTGAAATACTGGTTTCATGTGAACTCACTCTATTTCAAGGATTTCTGCAGTGTACAACAACCTTTCTAGACTAGAGACTTACATTTTGATGTCTTTTACACTTGTTCTCTCACTATTCTGTGATATTCATTAGTATTTGCTCTGAATTACTAATGCTTTCTTGCAGTGTTCTATAATGGGCCTTCTGGTATACTTGTGGGACTTCACCACAGGTAGAAACAACTTTATACACTCTTCTCTGTACTTGCGAAGCTATATAAACTTGTCTTTCAACTGTTTTACACTTGAATACTACTTTTCAGTGAATTCTGGTCGTTTCAAACACTGGTTTCATGTGAACTAACTCTATCAAGCATTTGTGCAGTGTACAACATACTTTCTAGACTAGAGACTTACATTTTGATGTCTTTTACACTTGTTCTCTCACTATTCTGTGATATTCATTAGTATTTGCTCTGAATGACTACTGATTTCTAGCTGTTTCCTATAATGGGCCTTCTTTTCTACTTGTGGGACTTCACCACATGTAGAAACAACTTTATACACTCTTCTCTGAACTTGAGAAGCTATATACACTTGTCTTTCAACTGTTTTACAGTTGAATACTACTTTTCAGTGAATTCTAGTGGGTTGAAACACTGTTTTCTTGTGAAGTAACTCTATTTCAAGGATTTTGGTAGTGTACAACATCCTTTCTAGACTAGAGACTTACATTTTGATGTCTTTTACACTTGTTCTCTCACTATTCTGTGATATTCATTAGTATTTGCTCTGAATGACTACTGATTTCTAGCTGTTTCCTATAATGGGCCTTCTTTTCTACTTGTGGGACTTCACCACATGTAGAAACAACTTTATACACTCTTCTCTGAACTTGAGAAGCTATATACACTTGTCTTTCAACTGTTTTACAGTTGAATACTACTTTTCAGTGAATTCTGGTGGTTTGAAATACTGGTTTCATGTGAACTAACTGTATTTCAAGAATTTCTGCAGTGTACAACAACCTTTCTAGACAAGAGACTTACATTTTGATGTCTTTTAAACTTGTTCTCTCACTATTCTGAGATAGTCATTAGTATTTGCTCTGAATTACTAATGCTTTCTTGCAGTGTTCTATAATGGGCCTTCTGGTATACTTGTGGGACTTCACCACAGGTAGAAACAACTTTATACACTCTTCTCTGAACTTGAGAAGCTATATACACTTGTCTTTCAACTGTTTTACAGTTGAATACTACTTTTCAGTGAATTCTGTTGGTTTCAAACACTGGTTTCATGTGAACTAACTCTATTTCAAGGATTTGTGCAGTGTACAACATCCTTTCTAAACTAGAGACTTACATTTTGATGTCTTTTACACTTGTTCTCTCACTATTCTGTGATATTCATTAGTATTTGCTCTGAATGACTACTGATGTCTAGCTGTTTCCTATAATGGGCCTTCTTTTCTACTTGTGGGTCTTCACCACATGGAGACACAACTTTATACACTCTTCTCTGAACTTGAGAAGCTATATACACTTGTCTTTCAACTGTTTTACAGTTGAATACTACTTTTCAGTGAATTCTGGTGGTTTGAAATACTGGTTTCATGTGAACTCACTCTATTTCAAGGATTTCTGCAGGGTACAACAACCTTTCTAGACTAGAGACTTACATTTTGATGTCTTTTACACTTGTTCTCTCACTATTCTGTGATATTCATTAGTATTTGCTCTGAATTACTAATGCTTTCTTGCAGTGTTCTATAATGGGCCTTCTGGTATACTTGTGGGACTTCACCACAGGTAGAAACAACTTTAAACACTCTTCTCTGGACTTGCGAAGCTATATAAACTTGTCTTTCAACTGTTTTACAGTTGAATACTACTTTTCAGTGAATTCTGGTGGTTTCAGACACTGGTTTCATGTGAACTAACTCTATTTCAAGGATTTCTGCAGTGTACAACAACCTTTCTAGACTAGACACTTACATTTTGTTGTCTTTTATACTTGTTCTCTCACTCTTCTGTGATATTCATTAGCATTTGCTCTGAATGACTACTGATTTCTAGCTGTTTCCCATAATG